>NW_006921842.1:1761988-1765866 GCF_000298275.1 Orycteropus afer afer | reverse complement strand
ATATGTATGGCAATACACACTCACTAAATTCCCTGGGACAGATATTTTTTGCTTATTCAACAGCCATTTCTTTTTCCCTGCTGTCAGCACCCTAGAGTTGCTGCTGTTAATTAACTTGTTTGGCTGTTAGCTAAAAGATTTGAGGTTGGATTCCACCCAGAGGCACATTACAAGAAATGTTTGGTGATCTACTTCTGAAAATCAGCCACTGTAATCCCTATGGAGCACAGTTCGACTCTATAGGGCTCCCCATGAATCAGAATGGACTCAGGGGCCCTTTGCTTTAGTTTGGGGAGGCACCCACCCCTAGGGGATAAATCGTATTTGGCTAAGCCAGGCATAGCTAATCCTGTGTCCTTTTGTCATAGCTAAGAGTAGTCTTGGGATCCAGTTATATAGCTAAAGAAATTTGAAGTAACTTCTATTGTGATACTTCTGGTAAAGAAGCAGTTGAAAGGGGGTTTCCTTTAGGGTGTGGTCTGCTTCCAGTATATAAGAAAAAGCTCTGGAAAAGGTCTCTGGCTCTTTACTCAGGATCTTGTATCTGGCTCATTATCATTGGACTTCAACCAATGGGCTATTTAATTGCCTGCCAATCTTGGGATTTTTGCACCCTGTGAACCAACAGCCTGTCATTTTACCTGCTGATCTTGGATTCACAAGCCTCTGAAGCCAGGAGTTGGCTGAAATGCCTGCTGATCAATAGTTGCATCTTAGATGGCCTCTCAAAAGCTTTTAAGACCCGAGTAACTATTCACCAAAGAAGGATGTACAACAAGATTTTTATGTACTATGTTGTGCTGATTGAGCATGATGCCCCCGAGACTATGGTTCCAAGCCCGCAGCCCTGGTGATTCTCTCAAGCTGTTTGGTTGTCTCTAAGAAGCTACTCCAACCCTTCGTCTGTTGCTTCTGTAATGTATGTGGATAATTTTTTTAGCACAAGTGCATAGGTAAGATTGTCTTCAGCCAAATCTATCCTTGATCTTGGGTAAATTCTTGTTCACCTATCCCCACCTCATCTTCTTACCTATCTATGCATCTACCTGTAGCCTAGTGTTTGGTGCCGGCAGTAATGCAGTATTGTGAATGTTATAGTATTTGCCTCTGTTGTCTACACATTTTGTGCACTGAGTCTTTCCTTTCCCCAGTGCCGTGCTGGTCACAGACTCTTTGCATACCACCCCTCCCCTCACCCAAATCAACATGTGACCCCCCCCCCCAACTAGTCCAAAGCTTTCCCTTCCTTTCCCTCCAGTCCCCGGTTACCAACAAAGTGAATTTCCTTCCATATGTAAACCTCTCCTTGACTTTTTACAGTAATGGACTCATATAATAGTTGTCCTTCTCTGATTGACTTATTTCACTCAGCATAATATCCCCCAAATTCATCCATGTTGTGAGATGATTCATGTATTCTTTATCATCATTTAATGTTGCATAGTATTCCATTTTGTGACTGTACCATAATTTGGTTATCCATTCATCTGTTGATGGTCATTTAGGTTGTTTGCATCTCTTTGCTATACTGACTTGTGCTGCAGCGAACATGGGTATGCTTGTCTGTTCATGTCTTGTCCTTCACCTCATTAGGGTATATTCGTAGTAATGGAATTGCTGGATCAAATGGTATTTCTATTTTCAGTTTTTTAAGGAAATGTCATAACATTTCCATAATACCTCTACCATTTTCAGTCTCACCAGTAGTGTATGAGAGCTCTAATCTCTCCCCAACCTCACCAGAATTTATTTTCTGTCTTGTTGAACTTTGGTATTATTGCTGGGGTGAAATGATATCTCACTGTGGTTTTGATTTGCACCTCTCTAATAGCTAGTGATCAGGAGCATTTCCTCATGTGATTTTTGGCCGCCTCTATATCTTCTTTAGTGAAGTGTGTGTTCATGCCCTTTGTCCATTTTGAATTGGACTGTTTCTCTTTTTGGTGTTGAGATGCTGAAGTTCTCTATAAATTTTGGAGGTAAGTCACTTATCAGATATGTCATAGCTAAATATTTTTTCCCAATCTGCATGCTCTCTCTTTACCCTTTTGGAGAAGATTTTGATGCACATAAGAATTTAATTTTTAAAAAGTCCCAGTCATCTAGTTTCTCTTCTGCTGCCTGTGCATTTTGGGTTATGCTTGATAGTCTATTTATGCCATAAATTAGGGTCTGTAGATTTGCTCCTTTTTTATGAGTTTTACATTTAAGTCTTTGATCCAACTTGAGTTTGTTTTTGTGTGTGGGGTGGGTTATGGATCTTGTTTCATTTTTCTGCAAGTGGATATCCAATTTTGCCAGCACCATTTGTTAAAAAGGATATCTCTTTCCTAGTTAATGGGTTTTGGTCCTTTGTTGTGATAGTTGGAGCTGGGTGTCAACTTGGCTGGACCACAATTCTGTGTGGTTCAAGCAATTGTGATGTGGATTGTCCCCATGATGGGATCAGGTGTATATGTTTTGACCAGCCAATCCATTGAAAGGGAGTTTCCCTAGGGGTGTGGCCTGCTTCCAATGTATTTATGGACAGCCTGGGAAAAGAGACACTCTTCTGTGGATCAGGATTCTGTTGTGCTGCCTATAACTGTCTGTGAGTGAACAATCCACCATTCGAGATCTTGGATTCATCATTCATTAGAGTCAACAGCCAGTATACTGCGTGCCAACCTTGAGCTTGTCAGCTGCGTGAGTCGGGAAGAGCCTCCAGCTTGATGTTTGATCCAAGAACTTTGGACTTGCCAGCTTCTATAAGTGTGTGAACCATTTTCCTAAGATAAATGTCTCTCTCTATATATATAAGCTTTACTGGTTTTGTTAGAGAAAGCAGACTAACACATTTGGTACTGGAAGTTGTTCTAGAGAGACAAAACCATAAGGATGGGCTACCTAAATTGGTTCTCCAATTCGATTAATCATAAAGGCACTGGTGACCCTGGCTCCCTTAGTAAAGAGGGCCCTGCTAATTCATGGTGTGAGGTGGCAACATTAGTATGCAAAACAGCACCACCAACAGATCAAGTACTTTTGAGAAGTGAGGCTCTGGGTGATCGCATATTTAATACTTTTCTGCAATTTCGTCAGCATGAGGAGTATAAAGAAGCTGGTTGGCTGGTCCTACTTACACTAGACAAAGTGGTGAAAGAGAGAGATGAGCTCAGGGCTGCTGAGTCATGGCTTAAGCGCCACATAAAAGACCTCAATATTTCCAGTTGTGCTCTGAAAGAAAGCCTTATTTCTTCTAGTAACAGAGCTAGTATTGCCAAAAACCAAACACAGAGTCTTATTGTAAGGGTGGCTGAACTACAATACCAATTAAATTACCAACCCAGAATGATGTCTGAAGTTAAAATGAGGGCATTGATTGTGAAAAAGTGGGATCCTGAAACCTGGAATGGGGACAAATAGGCAGACAGTCAGGAAGATCAGGATATGGAGCCTGTAAATTCTGTTGAATCCCTCCCATCTGAAGGGATTACTGTAAATCCATTATCCCCTCCACCTCAATTTGATGGGATTAGCCCAACTGGTCCTGCTGGGTCATTGCCTGAGGCAGAGGCCATGGAAGACATTTCTGAATGTTCTCAGGACCTGCCCCATTGTTGCTGCTAGACCTATAACTAAAGTTCAAGTGAGCCCCAAAAGGTGAAATACAAAGTGTGACTGAGGAGGTGGCACGCTACACCCAAAAAGACCTACTTGATTTTGCTAAAATGTACAGACAGAAATCTGCAGAATGCTGTTGTTGTTGTTATTTGCTGTTGAGTCGGCCCCAACTCATAGCGACCCTCTCCTTGGGTTTCCGAGGCAGTATCACTACGGAAGTAGGATTGCCCAACCTTCCTTCCAAGGAGTGGCTGGTGGGTTTGAACCACCAGCCT
>NW_006921842.1:1760493-1761888 GCF_000298275.1 Orycteropus afer afer | reverse complement strand
GGCTGGTGGGTTTGAACCACCAGCCTTCTGGTTAGCCACCAAGTGCCTTAGGCACTATGGAGAATATGTATGGGAATGGCTACTGAGGGTGTAGGAGCTCTGGTAGCTTAGTGCCTAAGGCACTTGATGGCTAACCAGGAGATTGGTGGTTCAAACCCACCAGCTACTCCTTGGAAGGAAGATGGGGTAATCTACTTCCGTAGTGGGAAGTACTGATTTTTGTCTGTTAACCTTGTATCTTGCCACTTTGCTGAACCTTTCTATTAGTTCCAGTAATTTTTTGCTGAGTTTCTTGGGTTTTCTATGTATAGGATCATGTCATCTGCAAATAAAGATAGCTTTACTTCTTCTCTGCCAATTTGAATGCCTTTTATTTCTCTTTCTTGCCTCATTGCCCTGACTAGGACTTCCAATACAATGTTAAATAGAAGTGGTGATACAGAACATCCTTGTCTGGTTCCCCTGCACAAGGAGAATGCTTTGAGTCTTTCTCCATTGACAATAATGTTGGCTGTTGGTTTTGTATATAAGCCCTTAATTATGTTGAGGATTTTCCTGTTAGTCTCTATTTTGCTGAGAGTTTTACACAGGAATGGATTTTATCAAATGCCTTTTCTGCATTAATTGATATGATCATATGGTTCTTTTGTTTTGTTCATGTGGTGGATTACATTGATTATTTTTCTGATGTTGAACATCCTTGCATACCTGGTATGAATCCCACTTGGTTTTATTTTTTTGGTATGTTGTTGGATTTTGTTGGCTAGGATTTTGTTGAAGATTTTTGCATCTATGTTCATATTGATCTGTAGTATTCCTTTTGAGTGATGTCTTTACATGGTTTGGTATCAGTGTTAAGTTTGCTTCATAGAATGAATTTGGGGGTATTCCATCATTTTCCATGTTCTGGAATAGTTTGAATAATATAGGTGTCAGCTCTTCCCTAAAAGTTTGGTAGAATTCTCCAGTGAAGCCATCTGGACCAGGACATTTGTGTGTGTGTGTGTGGGGGGGGCATTAATGACCTGCTCATTTTCTTTTTTTTTTTTCCTACTTCCTTTTTTTTTTTTAATGACCTGCTCATTTTTTTCTTTTATCATGGGTCTATTCAAGTATTCTATCTCAGACTGGGTTAATTTAAGTAGGTCTTGTGTTTATAGAAATTTGTCCATCTCTTCTATGTTCTGCAATCTGTTTGGAGTACAGTTCTTCATAACATTCTGTTATGCTCTTCATAATCTTCTGTTACTGTAATATTCTGTTACAGTTCTTCATAACATTCTGACATCTACCAGCCACTCCTTGGAAGGAAGATGGGGCGATCTACTTCCTTAGTGATACTGCCTTGGAAACCCAAGGAGGGGTCACTATGAGTTGGTTCCAACTCCATGGCAT
>NW_006921842.1:1743832-1760133 GCF_000298275.1 Orycteropus afer afer | reverse complement strand
TTTTGGCGTGTGTGTTGTTGTTGTTGTTTACTGCTTCATTTCTGCTCTGATCTTTACTATTTCCTTACTTCTGGATACTGTGGGCTTATTTTGTTGATCTTTTTCTAATTGTTGGGATTGTTGGGTTAAAGTGTTGATTTTTATTCTTTCCTCTTTTTGATGTGTGCATGTATTGCTATAAATTGACCTCTGAGTACTGGTCTGGCTGTGTCTCAAAGATTTTGTAAGTTGTTTTTATTCTCATTTGTTTCATTTTTTAAAAAATTTCACACTTTATTTCTTCTATTACCCAGTAGTTTTTGAGCAGAATATTTTTCCATTTCCACATATTTGATTTTTTTTTCCTCTGTCGTCCCATTATTGATTTTATAGCATTGTGATCTGAGAAGATGCTTTGTAGTATTTCAGTAGTTTTGAAGTTATTGAGGCTTGTTTTGTGGCCTAACATATGGTATATTCTGGAGAATTATTCATGTGCACTGGAGAGAAATGTGTATTGTGCTTTTGTTGGGTGGCGTGCTCTGTGTATGTCTATGAAGTCAAGTTGGTGAATTGTGTTGTTGAGAGGTTCTGTATCTTTTGCATTTTTTTTCTAGTTGTTCTGTCCCTCCTTGGAAGTTGTGCGTTAAAGTCTCCTACTACTGTTGTAGAGTTGTCTATTTTTCCTTTCAATTCAGTTATATTTGCTTTATGTATTTTGCAGCTCTTCCATTGGGTTCATAGATACTTATTATGTTAATGTCCTCTTGGTCAGTTAATCCTTTTATCATCATATAGTGGCTTTCGTTGTCCCTTATGCTGGTTTTCACCTCGAAGTCTATTTTATCAGAAATTAATATTGCCATTCCTGCTCTTTTTTTTGGTTGCCATTAGCTTGATATTTTTTTTCCCACCCCTTGATTTATAACTTATTTTTATCTTTGTGTTTAAGTTGGGTTTCTTGTAGGCAGCATATTGATGGATCTTCTATTCTTATCCAACCTCCCACTCTCATTCTCTTGACTGGTACATTTAGTCCATTCACTTTGAGTGTAATTAGTGATAGGTATGCATTTATTGCTGTCATTCTATTGTGTTTTTTGTTGTGTTGTTGGTGATTCCCTTGTCCTAATTATTTATCTGTGCTGAGTTCATTTTATCAAGTGTTTTTTCTCTTTTCTTGATTATTGTTGATTTTTTGCATACTCAGCCCTCGTGATTTTCTTCTTTCTTAGTTTGGTTAGAGGGATTGTTAATTTTCTTTGTGGTTACCCTGACGTAAATTCTTATCTCCCTAAGTTTGAAACAGTCTGTTCTATAAAGACATTGTCCTGCTGTCTTCCTCTCCATTTGGTAGTTTTTTAATTAAAACTTTTATTCCATCTATGCGCTTTGTGGCTGGTGTTGTCTGCAGATTGACTCCCCTATTTCTCTATATATACTTTTTTGTGAGTTTATTTTGAGAACTTTTTCTGGTTTGGTTTCTAAGTGGTGGTGTCAAGGGTACTTATTTTAATTTGTTGTTTTCTGTTGTGGGTTCTCTATTGGAAGGACTTCCTTTAGCATTTCTTGTAAGGTTGGTCTGGTTTTCACAAATTCCCTTAATTTCTGTGTGTCTAACAATGTCTTGATTTCATCCTCATATCTTAGGAACAGTTTGACTGGGTATATAACTGTTGGTTGGCAACTCTTCTCTTTCAAGATTTTGTATATGCAATCCCATTGCCTTCTTACCTGCATGGTTTCTGCTGAGAAATCAGAGCTTAGTCTTATTGGTTGTCCATTGTAGGTGACATTTTGTTTTTCCCAAGGTGCTCCCAAGATGCTTTCTCTGTATGTGGTTTAGAATAGTTTGATTATGGTATGTCTTGGTGACTTTTTCTTGGGATCTATCCTGTACATTGAGTTTCTTCGATGGATATCTTTTCTTCCATCATGATATGGGGAAATTTTTCTGTTAGCAAGTCTTCAACCATTTTCTCAGTTTTTTTTCCCCCTCCTCTTTTTCTGGTATTCCAATCAGGCCTATGTTGTTTATTTTCCTTTCATCCCATATAACTCTTAGCTTCTCTTCATTTCTGTTAAATATTTGTTCCGATTTTTCTTTATACAGTTTGGCCTCAAGGGATTTGTCTTTTAGCTAAGAAATGTGTTCTTCAGCCAGTCCTAGTCTACTCATTTGTCCTTCCAATGTGTTATCTATCTCTGTAATTTTGGTGTCCATCTTCTGGATTTCTAATTGCTGGTTTTTTGTTTTTTATGAGCTCTAATTGTGTATTTATCTTATTTTGTTCTTGAATGATTTTCCTGAATTCTTCCAGGGTACTGTCATCTTGTTGTTTCTGTTTATGGTTTTCTTGAGCTCTTGGAGGGTCCTATATATATATATATATCTTCTGAATTCCTTATCAGATAATTCTATTGCTTGTTCTTCTTCAGAGAGATATGTTAATTCTTTAGCCTGGACATTTGTTTCTACTATCTTGTTTTGTTTTTTTGTTTGATGAGGTTGTCTCTTGTTTCCTACACATTTTGAAGTTGTTGCCTTTGTTAGCTATGTACTGTTTCTTTTCACCCTGATTTTATGTTTTACTATATCTGGAAGTGTGGAGCAGGTGTACTGCTTCAGTTATTAAATTGGCTATACTGGGTCACTCTCCAGTTTTTTGTGTGTTGGTGGAATCACTGCTGGGGATATGGGTGCAGGTCTCTGTTCACTGTGAAGAGGATTTGGAGTTGGGGTGAGTAGGTGTTGTCCACTATCTGTTGTTGATCCTGTGATGCAGGAGCTATTAATGTTACCTGTCCATTGGATGAGGTGTTCAGTGTAGTAGGTATTGTTGATTTTAAACAAACAAGCAAACCTCAAACCCAGTGCCATCAAGTTGATTCTGACTCATAGCAAGACCCATTGAGTTTCCAAGGCAGTAAATATTTACAGAAGTAGATTGCCCCATCTTCCTCCCATGTAGTGGCTGGTGGGTTTGACCCACCAAACTTCTGGTTAACCATCAATTGCCTTAGTTAATGCAACACCAGAGCTCCTAACAGTTGACTAGTTCAGGGTTAATATGTTCCTCCTATTGGACAAGGCAAGGGAGAAAAGCAAAAAGCAAAAAAAAAAAAAAAAAAAAAAAAAAAAAAAAGATTCCAGGATAGAAAGACAGAGGAAGTTTGCTGTGCTTAGCATTAGATAATTCAGTCAGTAATGTAGGCAAGGGAAAGTCAGCTTCCTCAGCCCCTGAATCCTTCTGGAGCCATATGCCTATGATGATGGTGAGCCATCAATCAAAGCCTTGCAGTTCAGACCCAACAGTCACCCCAAAGGATGAAGGGCCACCTCCTTCTGTGTGGATCTATAAGTCCACTCTGTGGTAAGTATGGTTACTCAGAGTTGACCTGAGCTCACTGCTGTGAACCTGTTTACTCAGAGTTTCTTTCCCCTTTCCAGACTCTGCAGCAGGTTAAGCTAAGGGGTCTCTTGATTTGTTTCCTAGTGTGGTGGTTATGTTTGTGTGTCAACTTGGCTGGGCCTGGTTGAGTTGCTGGGTAGCTGGTGGTAGTTATTCCCCATGATGAGACTGGCAATCAACTCTGTGGTGGGATCTACCACAAGTAGCCAAATAGCTGCTTTGGGTATGGCCTGCTTCCTGTATATAAGAAGCAGCTTTAGGAATGGTCTCTAGCTTATGGCATGCTTAGACCCTGCATGTAGCTGTGTTGTTGATCAGCAGCCTGCCATGCTCTGCCGACCTTGGGACTTAAAATGGACTTGAATTAATGGCCTTCCCTGTGGTTTGGTAACATCAAGCCTGTGCCATTTTATTTGTTGACCTTGGGCTTGTTAGCCTCAGCAGCCAGTAGCTGTCTGAGTGAAGAGATGCCTCTAGCTTCCAGGGGCTGGGAGCAAGAGGCAAAGCTGCAGCCCAAGGTCGAAGGGCTTTCACACAGCCCCTAGAGCTTGGCACTTTGAATTTGGACTTTTAGTCTCCTGAACCATAAGAGAATAAACTCTTGTTTATTAAGGCCATCCCATTTGTGGTATATTCTTGTCAGAACAGCACTAGGTAACCAGAACACCCAGTAAGATCTTTGTTCCCACTGAAAGCCCTTGAAAACTCCTGATGTGGCTAATCTGAATCTTCAATGCCTGTGGGTTCCATGATATGGATATTATTATTATTATTATTATTATTATTATTATTATTCCTTGACCTCCTTTGTATTTCTAATTTCTCTTTTTCACGTCTGCTGGCTGGGCAGGTTTGTTTATTATTCCGAGTCCCTTAGCCTGCTCCCTTTCACCACCTTCACTGGCTGCAACATTTTATCTTCTTCTTAGTTGGTCTTAACTCCAGTATCATTATTTACACCTGCTTTACCAAGTTACTCAAAATCTCAGTTGGTACAGGGACTGAGTGTGCGGAATATCAGTACAATGTCATCTTCCTTCATCCTCACCAGCATTTTTAATAGATGTCTGAGACTTACCATTTCTTAAACTGTTTGTCTGTGATGCTCCCTCCTCAGCATGCTCCTTCCAGAGGCTTCCCCATCTCCATTGATCCTATTTGCACAGTTCAAAATATTTGGTGTCCTCCTTGACTCTTGTTTCTTGTTGTCGAATGAAATCCATTAGGAAATCTTATAAAATCCAACTTATAAAATATATCCAGGATCCAATCATTTTCCACTATTCCCATTGCTCACACCCAGACAATGTACACATCTTGAAAACTGTCCTAAACTCCTATTGTTTTCCTAATATCTTGCTCACCCCTTCCCACTCAATTCTATTCTAAGACAGTCCTCAAAGCAATCCTTTTAAAGGAGATGTCCTACCATGTCTCTCTTCTCCTCAGTACTGTTTTGTAACTCCCCATCTCACCCAGAGTAAAAGTTAATACCCTTCCAATATCTTCAGCCCTTACATGGTCTGGCCACAACTGTGACTTCATTTCAATGACTCTGCTGCAGACAGATACACTGGCTTGTTCACTGTTACAAGAACACAGACACAGCCCTGCTCTGGTGTGTTTGCATTGGATATTCCTTCACTTCAAAAGATGTTTTTCAGACATCCTGATGACTAACTCCTACTTGTCCTTTAAATCTTTCATCAAGATTACCTTCTCAATGAGGCCCATGTGGTCACCCAGTTTCAAACAGCTGTCTTCCCTCTCCCCACACATTCACACTCCGGTCACTTTCCCCATAACACTTACCATCTTGTAACAAAAACACTTTCCTTACTTACTACCTGTGGTAGACTAAAAAATGATCCCCAAAGATGTCGACATTCTATTCCTTGGGATCTGTGAATATGTTACTGCATTGCTGTCAATTACTTAATATAGCCATTCAAGTCAAAATCCCACCATTTATCTGTCAGTTTGTCATACTGTGGTTGCTTTCATGTTACTGTGAAGTTGGAGGCTATGCCACCAGTATTTCAAATACTAGCAGGGTCATCCATGGTGAACAGGTTTCAGCAGAGTTTCCAGACTAAGACAAAATTGGAAGAAGGAAGGGGCCATCCACTTCTCAAAGGATTGCTCAGTGAAAACATTATTAATAGTAATGAAACACCATCTGATATATTGCTGGAAAACTTTATGAATAGCCCTGAAACATTGTCTGATATAGTGGCAGAAGATAAGCCCCTCGGGACAGAAGGCACTCAAAATATAACTGGGGAAGAGCTGCCTTCTCAAAGTAGAGTCTACCTTGATGACATGGATTGAGTAAAGCTTTTGAGACCTCATTTGCTGATGTGGCACTACTCAAGATGTAACAAACAGCTGCAAACATCCATTAATAATCAGAACATGGAATGTATAAAATATGGATCTAGAATAACTGGAAGTTGTCAAAAATGAAATGGAATGCACAAAATCATTACCCTAGGCATTAGTGAACTCAAATGGGCTGGTTTTGGCCATTTTGAATCAGACAATGATCTGATCTACTATGCTGGGAATAACAGATTGAAGAGGAATGGTGTCACCAAGAATGTTTCAAGAGCTATTCTGAGGTGCAGTGCTGTCAATGATAGGAAAATATCCACAAGCCTACAAGGAAGACCATTAATACCATTATTATTCAAATTTATGAATCAACCACCAAAGCCAAAGACAAGGAAATTGAAGATTTTTACCAACTTCTGCAGTCTGGTATTGATCAAACATGCAATCAAGATGTGTTGATTATTACTTGTGATTGCAGTGCAAAAATTGGAAACTAAGAAGAATCCCCAATAGTTGCAAAATATGGTCTTGGTGATACAAATAAAGCTGGAGGTGGCATGATTGAATTTTGAAGCCCAATGACTTTCTCATTGCAAATACCTTTTTCAACAACATATACAGTGGTTATACATATAGACTTGACCAGATGGAATGCACAGGACATCAGATTCACTATATCTGTGGAAAGAGATGATGGAGAAGCTCAATATCTTCAGCTAAAAAAGGCCAGGAGCTGATAGTGGAACAGACCATCAACTACTCATACAAGTTTAAGCTGAAGGTGAAGACAATTAAAACAAGTCCATGAGAGCCAAAATATGGCCTTGATCATATCCCACTTGAATTTAGAGACCATGTAAAGAATAGATTTGATGTACTGAACACAAGTGACCTCAAACCAGATGAACTGTGGGATGACATCAAGAACATCATACATGAAGAAAGTAAAAGGTCATTAAAAAGACAGGGAAGGAAAATAAGACCAAAATGGATATCAGAAGACACTTTGAAATTTCTCTTGAACAAGCAAAAGCAAATGGAAGAAATAACAGATAAAAGAGCTGAACAGAAAATTCACTGAGAAGATCAAGAAGACAAAGTCAGTTATTATAATGAAATGTGCAAGGACTTGGAGTCAGAAAACCAAAAGGGGAGAACATGCTCATCATTTCTCAAGCTGAAAGTACTGAAAAAGACATTCAAGCCTTGAGTTGCAATACTGAAAGATTCTATGGGCAAAATATTGACTGATGCAGAAAACATCAAGAGAAGATGGAAGGAATACACAGGGTCACTGTACTAAAAACAATTAGTTGATGTTCATCCATTTTGAGAGGCCGCATACGATCAAGAACCAATGATATTGAAGGAAGAATTCAAAACTGCACTGAAGGAATTGGCAAAAAAAAAAAAAAAAGCTCCTGGAATTGATGGAATAACCAATGAGATATTTCAACAAACAGATGCCACAGTGAAGCACTTACTTGCTGATGCCAAGAAATTTGGAAGACAGCTACCTGGCCAACTAGCTGGAAGAGATTCATATTTGTACCCATTCCAAAGAAATGTGGAAATTACCAAACAATATCATTAATATCACACACAAGTAAAATCTTGCTGAAGATAATTCAAGAATGATTGCAGCAGTATGTTGACAGAGAGCTTCCAGAAATTCAAGCTGGATTCAGAAGAGGACGTGGAACAAGGGATATCATTGCTGATGTCAGATGGATCTGGGCTGAAAGGAAAAGATACTAGAAAGATGTTTACTTGTGTTTTATCGACTATGTAAAAGCATTTGACTGTGTGGAACATAACAAACTATGGATAAATTGAGAAGAATGGGAATTCCAGAACACTGAATGTGCCCAGGAGAAATCTGTACATAGACCAGGAGGATCTCATTCAAAGAGATCAAGGGGATAATCCATGGTTTAAAATCAGGAAGAGAGTGTGTCAGGGTTGTATCCTTTCACCATACTTATTCAGTCTGCATGCTGAGCAAACAATCTGAGAAGCTGGACTGTATGAAGAGGAATGCAGCACCAGGATTGAAGGAAGACTCATTAAAAACCTGCTATATGCAGACAACACAGCCTTGCTTGTTGAAAGTGAAGATGACTTGAAGCACTTACTGATGAAGATTAAAGACTATGTTCTGCAGTATGGATTACACCTCAACATAAAACAAAAATCCTCACAATTGGACCAATAAGCAGAATCACAATAAATGGAGAAAATATTGCAGTTGTCAAAGATTTTATATTACTTGGTTCCAAAGTCTGCACCAAGGGAAGCATAAGTCAAGAAATCAGACACTGTATTATTGCACTGGGAAAATCTGCTGCAAAAGACCTCTTTGAAGTGCCAAAGAGCAAAGACGTCTCTTTGGTAGCATAGTGCCTAAGGCACTTGACTGCTAACCAGAAGGCTGGCGGTTCAGATCCACCAGCTACTCCTCGGAAGGAAGGTTGGGCAATCTACTTCCATAGTGATACTGCCTCAGAAACCCAAGGAGGGGTCGCTATGAGTCAGGTTTGACTCGACAGCACATAACAACAACAACCCAAGCCATGGTGTTTTCAATCTCCTCATATGCATGTGAAAGCTGTACAATGAATAAGGAAGATTGAAGAAGAGTTGATACTTTTCTTGAGTTATGCTTCTGGCAAAGAATAATTAAAGGACCAGGGACTGCCAGTAAAACTTACAAATCTGTTCTGGAAGATGTGCAGCCAGAATGCTTTTTGGAAGCAAGAATGGCCAGATTTCATCTCAGCTAATTTTGTCATGTTGTCGGAAGGAATATTCCCTAGAAAAGGATATCATACTTGGTCAAGTGGAAGATCAGTAAAAAAAAAAAAAAATGAAGGCCCTTAATGACATCGATTGACACAGTGGCTGCAACCAGGGCACTTTTTCACTCTGTTGTACATAGGGTTGCTGAGCAGAGCCAACTCAATGGCACCTAACAACAGTAACCACAAGTCATAGTCCTCCATTTTGTGATGCATTGTAAATCTTAGGCTCTATGCTTGTGGTAAGGGTCTCATTTTGGAGTCTGTTATGTTAAGGAGATAGGATTATTAGAAGGTATGACTCAAGACTCCACTCTTATTTTCTTGTGTCCAGGATGTGCAAATGCTCTGGCAAAGGTTTTTTCTTGCTCTGGACCCTGTATCTGTTTTTTTTTTTTAAATCATCTGACCTCCTTCATCATCTTGGGACCTGAGCAGCCAGTTATCTCACCTGCTTGTTTGGGTTCATCTCTGCAACCACATGAGGGTGAAGAATCCTCCAGACCTATGCTTGACCCACAGATTTGGGACTCACCAGCCTCCACAACTTTGCCAGAAATATCCTTGGCAGTTTGTGAGTTCTGTAAAACATTACAGTGAAATACAGAATCCTAAATGGGACAGAGAGTACTGAGGAGGAGGAGCTCATGTTAGAACTCAATGGAATGGCATTAATAGTCTGGAAAAATTGGACATTTGGAACATTCTTACCTCCATCTCACAGAGACCAGCCTTGTGCTAATCCTTCCAAAGGAAATCATTTGAGCATTTATGTTATATTTAAAAGGGACCTTTGACAGTTCGGTTTAGTTTAGCTTTTGAGATGGGTAATTATCTCGGATTATCTGGATGGTCCAATGATGTAATCACAAGAATCTTCACAAAAGCAAGGCAAGAAGGCCAAAGTTAGAGATAGAAGATGTAAGGACTGAATCAGATGTCAGAAAAGACATTGGGCGCTTCTGGCTTTGAAGATGGAAGGCACCAAAAGCCAAGGAAGGTATCCAGGCACAGGAAGATTGAAAAGGCAAGAAATAGATTCTCCACTAGACCCTCCAGTTGGAACACAGCCCTGTGGGCCCAGTTTAAATTTTGACCTCCAGAGCTATAAGAGAATAAATCTGTGTTATTGTTAAGTCGCTAGTGGTGAAGTGCCTAAAGCATTTGACTGTTAACCAGAAGGCTGGTGGTTCAAACCCACCAGCCACTCCTTGGGAGGAAGACTGGGCAATCTACTTCCTGTTAGGTGTCTGATACCAAGAACAGAACCAGGGTAAATTGTCAGAAAAAATAAGTTTTACTGAATCATCTGTCTGAGGGATGGGCTGAGGCTTAAATTAGCATCAGCCCCAATCCTGTCTCCGCAGGGTGTTTAAGCAGTGTTTTGATGTAGGAGGTTCATTGCCTGTTTCAAAAGAACCAATGCTAAATGCAGAAGAGGAATTAAATGCAAGGGAGTGCAGGAACAAGACAGAAGTGGCACAGAGACAAAGGGCCCAAGCAAAAACTGGGGGTGGGGGCAGCTTAAGGGCAGTAAAGTACACAAAGAACCTCACCAGAAACTGGGGGTTTGGGGGTGAGGACACCTGGAAGGTGAGAAGGGAGACAAAGAGTCTGAGTGGAAATTTGGGGGTGGAGGCAAGGAGAGTACTGAGAGAGAAGACCAGAAGCTGAGTAGATACAGGCTGGGTAGAGAGTGAAGGATTTATCTATCATTCCAGCCCTTTTTTTTTTTTTTTTCTCGCCTGAGCTGTGGATGCATTCTGCAGAACAGTTAGGGAAGAGCCAGGGAAGACTCGGGAGGAGAGTGCAGGGAAAACCGCTGCACCGGCCACTACATTTTGTAGATCAGCCTTAGAAAAACTCTTCAGGGGAATGGTGCAGGGAGAGTTGCTGTTTAGGTCCATGGCTGCATTTCCCAGAGCAGCTGTGGAAGACTGTGGGGGAAGGGTGCATGGAGACTGCTTTGTGGGCCTGTGGCTGGCTGCATTTCCCAGAGCAGCAGTGCTGAAGACTTTTGCAGGAAGGGCACAGGGAGATCTGTGGCTGTGGGCTGTGTGTGGAGAGGGTTTTGTTTTGTTTTCTTTTGTTTTGTTTTGTTTTTTGAGGTGCAGCTTTGCACGTGGAGAACACATGCACCCAAGGCTGCTTTTATAGCGCAATGTGGAGAACACGGGAAAGAGTTCAGGAAGAGTGCACCTTCCTGCCACAGCCACCATTGCTGCCATTGGAAACCCCCCCCCCCACTGCCAGCTGCTTTCTCAGTTGGGACAGGAACCAGGGCCGAGGCATCCCAGGCACTGCTAAAGGCTGCAAAGCTCACAAGGGTGCTTGTTACCATGCAGCACCTGCCCACTGTGTGGCATGGGCTTGCGTTTGGTGGCCTCTGGAAGTCTTCAAGCAAAGGACATCTAATTTCTCTGTTGGAGCCCAAGCCCATGGGAGCTGCAGAGAGGACTGGGGTCACTCACTGGGCAGCCACCCCATGAGATCTCAGCCACACTAACCTCCAGTCTCTTTCCTCCTTTTTTTTCTTTTTCTCTTGGGGTGCTGAGGGGTGAAGGTCTTACTTCTGTAGTTGCTTCAAGCTGTCAGTGGGCATAGAGTTGTCCCTACTAGGGAGGAGACTGGGACAAAGGCCGGTACGCAATGGTGGAATGTAGGAGCATCATGTCTGCCAAGGATTTGTTGGTGATTGTCTGTATACGGTTCTGAAAAAAGGAAGAAAGAGTTTGAAGTACGCAAGGGCCAAAAAGAATGGTAAGGAGGATTATTATTAAGAGTTCTGATAAGGGGAGGAGCCAAACTGTCCAGTTTTATTTTTGTAACCATGAGCCCCAGGATTTGGATAGTTCCTGTCAGATTCTGGAGGCTCAATCAGCTAATTTCTTTGCTGTGTCCTTTACTATCCCTGACTGATTGGCATAAAAATAGCATTCCTCTTCCAGGAAGAGACATAGTCCTCCTTTTTCAGCTGTTATGAGGTCTAAACTTCTTCAGTTCGTAACGTAACAGATTCTAGAGAGTCTATTTGATCCTGCACCATTGTTATACTCTGGGCGATCTCATGTAGGCTGTCTGCTAGGTCTTTAAACAGACTTTGGTAATATGTCAGGTAGGTGGTTAGGCCTTCAATGCCTGTGCTTACTCCTGCTGTTACACCTAAAGTTACAAGAAGGGGAATCACAGTAAGGCCACGTTTGGATTTGGTATATGCAGATAGGGGAACTGGTAAAGATTGGTTGTTAGGTGCAACTTCTATTTCAGGGGCTAAACAGACTAATGTACACAGTCCAGTCCAGTTTGTGTGAAAACAGAGATATGTGTTAGTTCCACATAGGAAAAACAGCCCTACATTTTGTAAGCAAAAACAGTATCAATGGAGAAGAGACGTTGTAATTTATTGATTTCATTTTCCCAAGAGAGGGTGCTGCTGACAGTGGCAACAGTTAGTGGTTGAAGTGGGCCTGTTGGATTATGTTGGGATTTAACTTGTTTCCCGTTAACAAAGATTGCATTTTCAAAAAATATATAAAAGTTCTTTTCCTCAAGCCAAAATCCAGAGGTGTTTGGATAGCCACCTAGAAGAAGTTTTTTACAATCTTGATTGAAGCCTGTATACAGGGATGCCATAGGTGCAGTAAAAGGCATGTTACTGATCTGCTTAGGTAAAAGGCAATATTTCTTCCAGTCCTAGACAAAACATAGGTGGTCCTGAGAATCGAATGAGTTGAGTGAAGGGGGCTGCCTGTGTAACTCAGTAACTAACATGTCCTTGGGAAGGTTGGGTGTTTATAGTAAGATTACAAAAGTCCTCTCGTAACTTTCCCAGGTTTTTGTGTTGGTGTGTTGTTTGTTCTTGTTTTATGCATATTGTAGCCTGATAGGTTAATTTGGTATTGGTAGTTATTGGACCAAAAATAGGGGTTTCTTTAGAAATATATGAGGACATGTTTGGCATAGAGGATTGGAAGAGCTGGACTGCCCTACCAGTTAGGGTTCTTTTGGTTATGTCTGTGATTTGAAAGTCATAAAGGTCATCTAGGCTCAGTTGGAAAGGTGGCCCTCCATGTATTTTGGGGGATAAAGAAACACTGTAAATGGTCCAAGCCAACACTGTTGTGGGTGCTGCAGAGTATATAGTAGAGGACAGTGGCAGAAAAGCCAACAGTTTGAAGGAAATGTGGGATTAGTAAGGTTAAACAGATGATGTGTAAGATGAAGTGTATGGGTGCGTTGTAGTAAATTACTTTGTATGGCTTTTCTACCCATAAGCCATTGTAAACTCAGTGGTGGAATGAGCAACTGAGGAGCTCCTGATTGCTGAAGCTATCCACCTGGGTTATTTCTGTTGGGTGTGGCACAAAACAATGTTCTGGGAGGTTCCCACTCTCTCTCTCTGGTGCTTAGAGTTCTGATGCTATGATTGGCTAGTTTGGCCACTCTGCCAGGCTCAAAAGGAGGTCTCCTAGAGGTAGAACTCTCTCTGACTGCTGGTTGAGGAAGACGTGCTGCTGAAAGAGACACGGGCTCCTGAGACATGTGTTGCTGGGAAAGAGACACAAGAGACACGCATCCGCTGAGTGAGACACCGAGGGATCAGCACTGCTGAGAAAGAGACTGTGAGAAACTGTGGGCTGAGGGATGGTGGGCTGGAGAGAGAGACTGAGCACTTTTTCCTGAACGCAAATTGTAGCTTGGTGCTTCCCTAATAAACCTTGTAATCTGTGAGTTCTGTGTGGCCACTGCAGTGAATTATCGAACCCAGGAGAGAGGTGGTGGGTGCTCTGGGAGGAACAGTTGGAGAAAGGTTTGGAGGGAGGCAACATGTCTGGCCTGGCAGAAATAGGCCTTGGGTTACTGCTGGTAACCCTGTCTTCCCCTTGTGGGATTAGAGGAGGTCAGAACATGTGGCCTCCTTGCCGTTTTTGCAATGGGTAAGGTCTTGGGGACTAAATAAATCCTTCGAGGGAATAGCATGTATTAAAATAGGAAAAAGAAGAAGCGGTATGATAATGGCTTTATGTGCGTATTTTTCATGGTGCCTATTTGCAATAGCCACCATAATTCCAGCCTGGAGGCATATAGCAGCTATGCATAAGTTGATCCAGAACAATGAAAGCAATCTCAAGTAATACCAAGATCCAGAAAAGAGGGGAGTTTAAAACCTCCTGATCAATCATGAGGAATCTCTATCTAATAAACCATGCCATAAAGAGTACTGATCAGGGGTATAATCTACAAAATCTCCTTGTAATTAGGTGTCCTACAGGAGTGTAAGAAGTTCTTCTTCTGAGGTAGGAGTCTGGGGGGCTTCTGCAATGATAGAGAGGCTGAGGGAATAACAGGTATAGGGGGAGATTGGCTCTACTGTGGAGTCAGAGGGCTCATGGAATAATCTCACAGTTCAGGGGTGTTCGAGGTCCTCTTCAGGGATCCATGTCAGATGAACTTTTAGAGGTGTGATGAGGGTGCTCTTGAATCTGAGGATATTGCTGCAATTGCTGACTGGTCTGGAGGGTTTGAGTATTTAAGCCTAGAAATGTGAAACCAAGAAGGTAATCCCCGGGGTTTTGCTGTAGTGGGGGTTGTTAATAGAACCTGGTAAGGGCCTGTCCACTTAGGTTAAGGGTCCCAATGTTATTGAGTTCTCGGAGAAGAACCCAGTCTCCTGGTTCAAGGGCTGGAATTAAAGGAGGTTCAGAAGTAGGGTTGGGGAGGACCATGTATTCCCTCTTTGTCTGCCCAGTTATTGCTTGATGTTATGAAGCTATTATCTGACTTGTGCCCCTTACAGTGGATCACCGCTGCTGCCTTAGGGAGTTGCAGTCTGTAAGAGTTTAAAGATTAGATTTGCATTAGTGATTGGTGAAACTTTTGTGGTAAGAAATCATCTTCTTCACAGTTAATTGCATGGGAATACAATATGTGAAATACATTAATGGGAATCAGTGTAAATATCAATAATCTGTCCCTTAGCTAGGGTTAAGGCTCAGGTGAGAGCTATCAATTCAGCTTTTTGGGAAGAGGTTCCTGGGGGTAGAGAATTGGACTCAATGACTTGGGTGGAGGAAACAATAGCATATCCTTCTAATTTTTTCCCATCCACTACGTAAGAACTGCCATCTGTGAACCAGATATCAGAGGCTACAGTCAGGGGTGAATCAGGTAGTAGGGAAAATAGGATTGTTTGAGTTCTAGGAGGTCGGTGCAAGAATGGGATGGGTCTGAGGAGGGAATGGGGAGAAAAGTGGCCAGATTCAGAACAGAAGTTCTGCTTAAAGTGATGTGAAGAGCCTGCATGAGGGTGAGATGTATAGCCTGAAGTCTGGAGGAAGAAAGGAAATTGGCCACTTTATTTGAGAAAAATTCTGATAAAGAGTGTGAGGAGTACACAGTCATGGGTTGAGAATAGGTTAATATTTGGCCCTCCTGTGCTAGAAGTGTTGCAGCTCCTAAAGTTCATATGCAGGTTGGCCAGCCCCTGACCATTGGGTCCAGTTGCTTTGAAAGGCAGGCAACCACTTTAAGGTCAGGACCAGATTTATGTCCAAGGAGACCAAGAGCTATGCCATTTCTCTTGTCAGTGTATAAAATGAAGGGTTTGGAGAGATCAGGTAAAGCTATGGCTGGGGCCAAGACAAAGCCCTTCTGCAAGACCTGAAAAAGAATGGTAATGTTGACAGTTGGGGATATATGTTCAGTTAAGGAAGGGACCCTTTGCTGCTTCCTAATGAGGCTTGGCTAGGAGACTGAAATTAGGGATCCATAGTTTAAAGGAGCCTGCTAGTCCTAAAAAGGAGAGGATTTCTTGTTTGGAAGTGGGGCTACCATGGAGGATATATTTCCTATCCATGGTGATGGCTCTATACTGAGGATTAAGAGTGAATCCCAAGTAGGTGACCCTAGTTTGGGAGAGCTGAGCCTTTCTGGGAGAAACATGGTAGCCGTTGTCTCCCAGGAAATTAAGTTCTGTGGTATGTTGTTTGGCCAGTTCTAAGGTAGAACTAGAGAGATGGGGGTCATCAACATACTGCAGGAGTGTTCTGGGGGCTAGGTCTAGGGGGCGTAGGTCAGAAGCTAGGGCCTGGCTGAAAAAGTTGGGACTATCCCTGAAACCTTGTGGCAAGACAGTCCATGTGAGTTCTTGGGAGGTATTAGTGAAAGGGTCAGTCCATGTGAAGGCAAAGAGATTTTGAGAGGCTTCTGCCAAAGGTATGGAGAAAAATGCATCTTTGAGATCTAGTACTGTGTAGTGGGAGGTGGTCGTGGGGATTAGAGAGAGAAGAGGGTAAGGATTGGGACAATTGGATGTATAGTAAGAACTGCCTGATTGATGATTCGAAGGTCCTGGACCAATCGATAGATTCCATCTGGTTTACGGACAGGCAAGAGAGGGGCATTATAAGGGGAGTTGGTAGGTTTAAGGAGGCCCACCTGGTGTGGGTGATTAATGACGGGCTGAAGGCCTTGTTGGCCCTCTAAAGGAATAAGATATTGGGGCTTACAGAGATAAACATTTGGATTTTTTTTTTTAATTGTGATTTGGGTGAAAATTTACAGAGCAAATACACTTTCTGTACAGCAGTTCACATACACTTTGTCTCATGACACTGACCACAATTTACCACAATGCAACAGCTCCCCTCCTCCTTCCTCCTGATAGTTACCTCTTCCTTGTGTCCATCTCTCCATGCACTCCTGCCCCCTGAGCTGTCTCCCCGTGCATAAGCAGCCCTTCTTTCTCCCATGCTTGTTCTCTCCAAGGAGTGTATCT
>NW_006921842.1:1741776-1743352 GCF_000298275.1 Orycteropus afer afer | reverse complement strand
GTTCAACTACTTGGTCCCTCTGGGTAGCTGGCTGTGACCAAGCAGTGACTACAACCTTGTCCCTTGTCAGCTCCACTATACACCTGGGAATTCAGATCATACACATAAAGTTATAGGACCACTGTCTGCCAACCCTATACATGTTCTTGGGTACACTCCCCCTTCATAGACATACCCAGTAGTTCAGCCTGTCCACCCATCTATCCACCCATATCCCCATATTTGCCTTCACTGACAACGCCATACTATATGTGCAAAAGGGTTCATCTTTGTTGTCTGTAGTTTCCACGTACCTCACTATGTCTTTCTCCTCCTCAATGCCATTATATTGATCACTCACATTTGGTACATTGCCCTTCTCTTCACCCAAATAAACACTTATCTCTACTATCTAACAGTGTTCCCTCCCCTCCCTTCCAACCCCTGGTAACCGACAAAGAAAATTGTCCTTCCATAGACAAACCTTTCCTTGACTTTTAAAATAACGGACTAATACAATATTTGTCCTTTTGTTATTTCACTCAGCATAATATCCTCCAAGTTCATCCACATTATGTGTTTTGCAGATTCTACATTATTCTTTAGGGTTCCATAGTATTCCATTGTGTGTATGTACCATAGTTTGGATATCCATTCCTCAGCTGACGGACAGCTAGGTTGTTTCCATCTTTTGGCTATTGTAAACAGTGCTGTGACGAACATGGGTGTGCATATGTCTGTTCTTGTCATGGCTCTCACTTCTTTAGGGTATATACCTAGTAATGGAATAGCTGGGTCAAATGGTATTTCTAGTTCCAACTTTTGAAGGAATCGCCATACTGCTTTCGACAATGGTTGTACCATTTTACAGTCCCACCAGCAGTGTATGAGAATCCCAATCTCTCCACATCCTCGTTAGCATTTGTTATTTTCTGTCTTGATGAACATTGCTACTAGTGCTGGAGCAAGATGGTATCTCATTGTTGTTTTGATTTGCATCTCTCTAATAGCTAATGATTGTGAGCATTTCTTCATATGATTTTTGGCTGCTTGAATTCTTCATATGTTTGTTGGCCTCCTTGGTGATGTGTCTATTCATGTCTTCTGCCCATTTTTTAATTGGATTGTTTGTCTTTTTGTTATTGAGGTGTTGGAGTTTTCTATAAATTCTAGAGATAAGTCTCTTGTCAGATATGTCATTACCAAATATTTTTTCCAAATCTGTAGGTTCTCTTTTGACTCTTTTAGAGAAGTCTTTGGAAACACATAAAATTTAATTTTTAGAAGGTCCCAATCATCTGGTTTCTCTTCTGCTGCTTGTGCATTCTGAGTTATGCTTGCTAGTCTATTTATGCCATATATTAGGGCCCCTAAATTTGCCCCTAGTTTTTCCTTGAGGAACTCTATGTTTTTGCTTTCACATTTAAGTCTTTGTTCCATCTGGAATTTGTTTAGGTATATGGTGTGAGGTACAAATCTTGTTTCATTTTTCTGCATATTGATCTCCAGTTTTGCCAGCACCATTTATTAAACAAACATTCTCTTCCCCATTTAATGGATTTCAGCCCTTTGTCAAAGATCAGCTGACCATAGGTCG
>NW_006921842.1:1740003-1741155 GCF_000298275.1 Orycteropus afer afer | reverse complement strand
ACTATGCTACCAGAGCTATTGTAAATGGTATTGATTTCCTTATTTCTTTTTCGGCAATCTCTTTGCTGGTATAGAAGAATCCAACTGATTTTTTTGGATGTTGATGTTATATCCTGCCATGCTGCTAAATCTGTCAATTAGTTCCAGTAGATTTTTGACTGAGTCACTTCGGTTTTCTAGGTATAGGATCATATCATCAGCAAATAAGGATAGTTTGACTTCTTCCTTACAAATGTGGATGCCTTTGATTTCCCTTTCTTGCCTTTTAGGCCTGGCTAGGACTTCCAGTACAATGTTGAATAGAAGTGGTGATAGCGGGCATCCTGTTCTCAAGAGGAATGGTTTCAGTCTTTCTCCATTGAGAATAATGCTGGCTGTTGGTTTTGCATAGATGCCCTTTATTATGTTGAGGGATTTCCCTTCTATTCCTATTTTTCTGAGAGTTTTGGTCAGGAATGGGTGTTGCATTTTATCAAATGCCTTTTCTGCATCAATGGATATGATAATGTGGTTCTTCTCCTTTGTTGTATTTATGTGGTGAATGATGTTGATTGTTTTTCTAATGTTGAACCATCCCTGCATGCCTGATATGAACCCCACTTGGTCATAATGAATAATTTTCTTGATATGTTGTTGAAGTCTGTTGGCTAGGATTTTGTTGAAGATTTTTACATCTATATTCATGAGGGATATTGGTCTGTAGTTTTTCTTTAGAGTGATATCTTCGCCTGGTTTTGGTGTCAAGGATATGCTTGCTTCATAAAAATTGAGTTAAGGAGGGTTCCATTCTTTTCTATGTTTTGGAATAATTTGAGGATGATTGGTATGAGTTCTTCTCTGAATGTTTTGTAGAATTCTCCAGTGAAACCGTCTGGGCCAGGACGTATTTAGTTGGTAATTTTTTGATGACCTGTTCAATTTCCTCTTTTGTGATGGGCTTGTTCAACTTTTCCACATTAGTCTGTGTTAGTTTAGGTAAGTGGTGTGTTTCTAAAAATCTGTCCTTTTCTTCCAGATTTTCAAATTTGTTGGAGTACAGTTCTTCATAGTACCCTTATATTATCCTTTTTATTTCTGTTGCTTCTGTTGTGACATCACCCATTTCATTTCTTATTCATGTTATTTGTATTCTCTCCCTCTTTTCCTTTGTTA
>NW_006921842.1:1726905-1733703 GCF_000298275.1 Orycteropus afer afer | reverse complement strand
AGGCTCAGGGGTCCAGGATTATCTTCTGTGTCTGTGTTAACTGGTTTTCCTTTTCTTTGTTGAAGAGGGTCTGTGCAGACTTTCTGCCTATTCCACCATCTTGGAATCTGTCTTCCTCCGTTTGGATTTTTTAAGTGGATTGATATAGGTTGGTGATGACAGGTAATCGAGGGGGTAGAAGTGCCCCAAACAATTGGGTTAAGTAGAGTAGGGCCTATGGGGTATGGAGACAGTGAAGTGATGGCAGGTGTGAGAATAAGGAAAAAGGAGGAATCAGAATGGGATTATTGGAGGACAGAAGAAGGGGGTGACATATTTAACGAGGTCTGGAATTTGATTAATATGTCCCTGCTTAGGATGGGAGTAGGACACCTGGGCAGGTGCAAAAGGGGCAAGGAGGCCACATGTTCTGACCTCCTCTAACCCCACAAGAGGAAGAAACAATCACTATCATTAAGCCAAGGCCTATTACTGCAAGTCCAGACATGCTGCCTCCCTTCAGCTGTTTCACCAATCGTTCCTTCCAATGCACCCACCACCTCTCTCCTGGGTTCAGCAATTCACTGCAGTGGCCACACAGAACTCACAGATTATGGGGTTTATTAGGGAAGCACCAGGCTACAATCCAATTTCAGGAAAAACGCTCAATCTCTCTCCCAGCCCACCATCTCTCAGCCAAGTCTCTCACAGTCTCTCTCCCAGCAATGCATGTCCCTCAGTGTCCACTCAGCAATGTGTGTGTCTCTTGCATCTCTTTCACAGCAGCAAGTGTCTCTCAGGAGCGCCTGTCTCTTTCAGCAGCATGTGTTCCTCAACCAGCAGTCAGAGAGAGAGTTCTGCCTCTAAGAGGTCTCCTTTTGAGCTCAGCAGAGTGGCCAAACCAACCAATCATAACATCAGAATTCTAAACACCTGAGAGAGAGTGGGAACCTCCCAGAACATTGTTTAGTGCCACTCCCAACAGAAATACCCCAGGTGGACAACTTTAGTAATCAGGAGCTCCTCAGTTGCTCATGGCAAACTCCACCTTGGAGTTTACAAAGACTTATTGGGTAGAAAAGCCACACTAATTTACTACACCACAGCAGGATGAGGAAGGAGTGAGGAAAAGGAGTCCCAAATAGGCAGCAATATACAATGAGTGTTGTTAAATGTTTTGATATCAGCCCATCTACCCCCATAACAGACACAGAGGAAGAGACAAGTGTCCCTGCAAATTTGGGAAGGGCAGATTAAGTGGCCTCAGTATCTATTAAAAATGAGATAGGCTTACCTGTTGCCGCCATCATTACCCATGGCTCTGTGGTTGAGATGGAAATTGATGGGGCCTGTTCAGGGCCTGGACACCTTCAGTCTTCAGTAGCAAGGCCAAGGAGTTCAGGAAGCTCCGAACTGGACTCAGAGGAGGGTATTTTTGGAACAGATGCAATCCTGCCTTGAGGGACTTAATTGCAGTCTGACTTCCAGTGTCCCTCTTTGCCACACACTGGGCAGGGCCCAGGTGGGGGTCTTGGGTTTGGGCAGGATTTAACCCAGTCGCTCCCTTCACCATGTTTGAAGATGGTCCTGGAGGAGGCTCAAGTTTACCTCTCCATGGTCCCAGAGGAGGTTTAAGAGTGAGTTTACCTCTCAGGGCCTGTTTCATGGTGCCTTGAAGGGAGGTGGCTAGGAGTTGGCCTTTGCCTGATCTCGTCTCTGTTTGAGGGCCTGTGTCCTGCTTCTGCAGTTTACACCTTATGTCTGGAGCTGATTGGGAAATAAAATGCATGTTAAGAAGTGGAATTCTTTCTGGGGAGGTTGGATCAAGAGTTGTACATTTCTGTAAAGTTTCTTTGAGGCAAGTGAGAAAGAGGGCTGGGTTTTCCTCAGGGCCTTGGGTAATCTCTTTAAGATTTTCAAAGTTAACTCCCTTATGAGCTGCCTTTTTTGGCTGGCAATGAGGCAAGTCATCATATGCCCATGGTGTCATCTGCCTGGGGAGTCTATCTGATAGTTCCAATCTGGGTCAGTTTGAGGGTCGGCTACAGACACTAAGGGGTGAGCTGTGTCTCGTCTGTGAAGTTCATCTGTGTGAGCCGGAGCTGCCTGCCAAATATGTTCCTTTTCTTCTGGTGTGAGGAAAGAGATTAAAATGACATAAATATCATGCCAGCTGAGATTCTAAGACTGGCTGATATATTCAAATTCTTTGGTACAGGTAGTGGGGTCAGGTGAAAAGGAACCAAGGTTCTTCTCAACTTGGGATAAGTCAGACATGGAGAAGGGAATATGAACCCGGACTATGCCTTCAGCCCCAGCCACTTCCCGGAGTGGGAGAATGGGAGGTGTGGGCTGGGCAGTTTGAAAATTAGTTTGTTGGGGGTTGAAAGGAGCAGAAGGGTCTGGATCCAGAGGAAGGGCAGGAGAGGTACATGGAGGGGGACCCACCGAAGCAGGGGATGAATGGTCAGCTGGGTCAAAAGGAGTCTCAGAGTCCAGGAGTTCTGAGTGAAATGAGGTAGGTTTAGTGGAAGAGGGTTTGTAGTAAAGCAAGAGGATTTGATAGGTAGAGCAGGACTGATAGAGAGAGGGTCGATTACGGAAGGTAAAGTTCTGGACGTAGAGGGTCTCTAACCATTTACCATATTGCTGTTGTTGTTGTTGTTTGCCGTCGAGTCAGCCCCTACTCATAGCGACCCCTCCTTAGGTGTCTGAGGCAGTATCACTACAGAAGTAGGAATGCCCAACCTTACCATAGCGTTGACAAAATCATTTAAGTCTCAGAGGACATTTAAATTGAAAGTGCTGTTTTCAGGCCACCGAGAGTCATTGTCTAATTTATATTTAGGCCAAGCAGTATTAGAGAAAAAAATGAGATGCTTGGGCTAAATCTCTGAAGAGAGGCCAAGTAGAGAGAGATTCCTCAGAAGACACCCTAAAGGTGTAGACTTAGAGCAAGTTGAATGAGAATTACCCAGGAAAATGAGGGAGAGAGATGGTAAGTGACACTCTGAATTCCAGAGGTGTTAGGACCAAAGGAAAGGCATCCCCGTCATTTGGCCTGACACCAGAGAGGAGAGTGAAACAACCCCTGTGTGGGCATCCCTGGTACAGAGGAGGTTTAGGAGGGCAGAATCCCAGAGGCCAAAGCCAGAGGATTTCTGGCCTAGCGCTAGGTCTTGAGAGAAGTTGGCAAATCAGAAATCTGTGTGAGAAAGACAAAATGTCACTTACCAGAGATGAATTGGCCAGTGGTGGATGCAGTCAGCAATGGGAGGAAGAGATCCTTCCTGGGTTCCCCTTGGTGGGTCCTGGGTTTCAGCACCAACTATGTTAGGTGTCTGATGCCAAAAGGAACAGAACCAGAGTAAACTGTTAGAAAGAGTAAGTTTTATTGAATCATCTGTCCAGCAGAGGGGCTGAGGCTTAAAATAGCATCAGCCTGGATCCTGTCTCCACATGGTGTTTAAGTAGTGTTTTAAAGTAGGAAGTAGATTGCCTGTTTCAAAAGAACCAATACTAAGTGCAAAATAGGAATTAAACACAAGGGAGGGTGGGAACAAGACAGGAGCGGGAACAGAGATAAAGGGTCCAAGCAGAAACTGGAGGTGGGGGTGGGGGCAGCTTGAAGGCGGGAAAGTAGACAAAGAACCCCACAGGAAACTGGATTTTGGGGGTGGGGACATTTGGAAGGCAGGAAGGGAGACAAAGGGTCTGAGTGGAAATTAAGGGGTGGAGACAAGGAGAATACTGAGAGAGAACAGAAACTGAGTAGATACAGGCTGGGTACAGAGTGAAGGATTTATCTATTATTTCCATAGAGATAGTGCCTTGGAAACTCAAGGAGGGGTTGCTATGAATTGGAACCAATTTGATGGCAGTGACAAAGTTGTGGTAATTTGTGACAGCAACAAGGAAAGTAATACTGTGCTTATACCCTATGGCCTGTCTCTCTCTGCTTAAACATATGCTCCACTGTTTGGCAATTTTTATCTTTCAGTTCACTGGTGTTCCCTAAACAAAGATAGCATAGGTAACATTGCCAGCACCCAACAAATGTCAGTAGAAGGAATGATCAGTGTGGTGCAGCATACCTCCCTATTCTAATGGCAGTGTCTTTATTAATGGATTGTCAAACCAAACGCTGTTTTATGGCAGCTGCAGCTCAGTGTTCATTCACTTTGACATTAATGCCTCCAGGAATTTTCTCAGAAGGGCTGTTGTCTCCTCCCTCCCTCTGGCCTATCCCACCATACCCATCCTCCCGGCATAGTCAGGCACATAATGTCATCTCAATCTTCATGAAAGAACAATCTTTGGGTGATGGGTACTATTTTACAATCATTAGTCTCTGCTTTATGAATCCATGAGTTTGCACTGGAACCAGCACTAGGATTATAGAGTGCAGGGCAAGGAGAAAGGAGGTAGATGAATGGAAAAGGATGGAAACATAATAGAATGTATCTAGGATGAATAACTATTTGTTCCTCCTCTTGGTTCCAAGGAGCTCTGGTGGCATAATGCCTGTGATAGTTGGAGCTGTGTGTCTACTTGGCTGTACCCCAGTTCTGTGTGGTTGTTCCCATGATGGGATCAGATGACTGTGTTCTGAGTGGCCAATCTGCCCAAGGGGAGTTTCCCTAGGGGTGTGGCCTGCTTTCAGGATATCCAGGGACATCCTGGGAAGAGAGACATTCTTTGAGGGATTGGAACCCTGGTGTGCAGACTACAAACTTCCGTGAGTGAGCAGCCCACCGCTCAGCCTGGAGATCTTGGATTCGTCTTTTGTTGGAGTCAACAACCAGTGTACTACCTGCCAGCCTTGAATTTCTCAGCCCCCTGCACTTGCGGAAGCTAAGGCTGCCTCCAGCCCTACGTTTCCTCCAGGGACTTTGGACTTGCCGGCTTCTATACGTTTGTGAGACATTTTCCTAAGATAAATTTCTCTCTGGTTTTTGTGTTTCTCTAGAGAACCCAATCTAACACATTTGGTACCGAGAGTGGATCTAGAGAGACAAAATCATAAGGATGGGCTTCCTAGATTGGTTCTCCAGTTTGATTAATTTTGATGACACTAGCGACTCTGCTTCTGCTAGTAGAGAAAGCCCTACTAATTCATGGTGTGAGGTGGCAAATTTAATACGTGAAATAGCACCACCAATAGATCAAGTACTTGTGAGAAGTGATGCTCTGGGTGATTGGGTATTTGATACTTTTCTGCAATTTTCTCAGAATGAGGAGTATAGGGAAGCTGGTTGGCTGGTCCTAGCTACGCTGGATAAATTGGTGGGAGAGCGAGATGGGCTCAAAGCTGCTGAGTCTCGGCTTAAGTGCCTCATGAATGACCTCAGTGCTTCCAGCTGTGCTTTGAAAGAAAGCCTTACAGCTTCTACTACCAGGGCTGACATAGCTGAAACTCAAATCCAGAGTCTTATTGTAAGAGTGGCTGATTTACAATGCCAGCTCAATTGCCAACCCAGAACGGTGTCTGCCATTAAAGTGAGGGCATTGATTGGAAAAAAAATGGGATCCTGTAACCTGGAATGGGGACATACGAACAGATGATCAGGAAGATCAGGATATGGCACCTGTAAATTCTGTTGAATCCCTCCCATCTGAACAGATTACTGTAAAACCATTATCCCCTCCCCCTCAGCTTGAGGGGACTAGCCAAACTGGTCCTGCAGGGTTATTGTGTGAGACAGAGGCCATGAAAAACATTCATGAATGCTCTCAGGAACTGCCTCAAGCACCTATTCTGGCAGCTCCGTCCATAACAAAGGTCAAGTCTAAGACAGCCCCAAGAGGTGAAATAGAAAGTGTGACTGAGGAGGTGATACACTACTCTAAAAGACCTACTTGATTTTGCCAATATGTACAGACAGAAAGCTGGAGAATATGTATGGGAATGGCTACTGAGGGTGTGGGATAATGGTGCAAGGAATGTAAGATTGAATCAGTCTGAGTTTATTGATTTAGGTCCACTACATATGGATTCTTCATTCAATATCTCAGCTCAAGAGGTTAGGAAAGGATCTAATAGTTTATTTGGTTGGCTTCCTGAAGCATGGATTATGCGGTGGCCTACCTTAAGTCAAGTTGAAGTACCAGACCTGCGTTGGTTTAATGTAGAAGAAGGTATCCAGAGGCTTAGGGAAATTGGCCTGTTAGAATGGATTTATCAGATTAGACCCCTAGAGCCAGAAATGGAGAGTCCAGAAGACATGCCTTTCACCAGTACCGGGAGGAATAAATTTGTGAAGGGAGCTCCACCTCCTTGAAGACTGCTGTGATTGCTATTTTATGTAAACCTGATTTGACAGTGGGAACTGCCCTAATTGAACTAAGACACTTACATATGATAGGGCTGACTGGACCCCATGGTAGTAGGGGCCAAGTGGCAGCAGGTAATCGACAAAGGCAAGGTGGGTGTGGTTACCATAATGGACAGCAGAGTCAGAACAGTAATCAGAATAGTCTGACTCATGTGGGATTATGGCATTGGCTACTTTCTCATGGTGTTCCTCATAGTGAAATACGTGGCAAGCCTACTAAGTATTTACTTGATCTAATAGACAGAAGAATTCTAGGTCACGTGAACAGCAACCTAGATTGAATCACCAGAATACAGAGTCACGACCTCTCAATCAATTCCCAGACTAGAGTCAGTTTACAGACCCACAGCCCATTAAATGAAGGGGAGCCCAGGTCCCTTTGAGGAAGGACCCCACTACATTGCCAAAAATCTATAATGTCAGTCTTTCTCCTAGGAGGCCTTTTATGAGAGTGACTGTTCATTGGGGAAAAGGAAATAATCAG
>NW_006921842.1:1716686-1723811 GCF_000298275.1 Orycteropus afer afer | reverse complement strand
CTAGTGACCCACTCAAAAAATTTTTGCTTCCTGTCCCTTGTACCCTATGCTCTGTGGGTCTGGAGATCTTAGTCCCAAAGGTCGGAACACTCCCACCTGGAGACACAATACTGATTGCATTGAACTGGAAATTAAGAATGCCACCCGGCCATTTTGTCTTCCTCATGCCTCTGGATCAACAAACAAAGAAGGGCATTACTGTGCTATATAGTGTGATAGATTCTGATTACCAAGGGGAAATTGGGTTGGCTTTGCATAATGGAGGTAAAGACGAATATGTCTGGAATACAGGAGATTCTTTAGGACGTCTTTTAGTACTACCATGCCCTGTGATTAAGGTCAATGAAAAATTACAGCAACCCAATTCTGATATGACTGGTAATGGCCCTGACCCTTCAGGAATGAAGGTTTGGGCCACCCCACCAGGGAAAGAACCACGACCTGCGGAGGTGCTTGCTGAGGGCAAGGGAAATACAGAATGGGTGGTGCAAGAAGGTAGTTCTGAATATCAGCTATGACCACGTGACCAGCTACAGAAACAAGGACTGTGATTGTTATATTTCTTCATTGTATATGTGCATCAAATATTTTTGTTTCCTTCTGTTATGAACTGTGAAATGTAAATAAGGTTAATGCATTTTGGTTGTATGTGTGTTAACATATCATGTTAGGCACAAATATGACTCTGTAATTGTCCTTTTTTAGAGATTATATATGGTTAAGAAGATGTGTACAACTGCCAAGTTGACAAGGGTTGGACTGTGATAGTTGGAACTGTGTGTCAACTTTGCTGGACCCCAGTTCTGTGTGGTTGTTCCCATGATGGGATCGGATGACTGTGTTCTGAGTGGCCAATCTGCCAAAGGGGAGTTTCCCTAGGGATGTGGCCTGCTTCCAGGATATCCAGGGACATCCTAGGAAGAGAGACATTCTTTGAGGGATTGGAACCCTGGTGTGCGGACTACAAACTTCCATGAGTGAGCAGCCCACCGCTCGGCCTGGAGATCTTGGATTCGTTTTTCATCAGAGTCAACAACCAGAGTACTGCCTGCCAGCCTTTAACTTCTTGGCTCCCTGCGCTTGCAGAAGCTAAGGCTGCCTCCAGCCTGACATTTCCTCCAGGGACTTTGGACTTGCCGGCTTCTATACATTTGTGAGCCATTTTCCTAAGATAAATTTCTCTCTCTCTCTCTCTCTCTCTCTATATATATATATATAAACGCTTTGCTGGTTTTTGTGTTTCTCTAGAGAACCCAATTTAGCACAGTTTCTAAGGCATTTGACTGCTAACCAGAGGGCTGGCAGTTCAAACCTACCAGCCACTCCATGGAAGGAAGAATGGGCAATCTACTTCCATAGAGATAAACGAAAAAAACCAAACTCTCTGCCATGGAGTCAGATCCGACTCACAGGGACCCTCCTTGGGTTTCCAGGCAGTATCACTACAGAAGTAGATTGCCCAACCTTCCTTCTGAAGAGTGGCTGGTGGGTTTGAACTGCCAACCTCCTGATTAGCAGTCAACTGCCTCAGACACTACACCACCAGAACTCCCCAATGAAGGGTCGCTATGAGTCGGAATCGACTCAATGGCAGTGAGTTTGTTTTTTTCTTGGATCCAAGATTAAGAAGGTATAAAGACTCATACACAGAACAGTACTAGAAAGAGGGCAGAATTTGGACCAATCTGAAAATTCATCTCTCATTACCACAGAGACTCCTGTGTGTAGGGGATGCCCTGCACCTTGTGGGGATAGTAACAAGCAAAATGACTCCTGGAGCTATCAGAGATAGGTGACACCCACAGCAAATGAGAACAGTCCTCATATACAAGAACATGAACAGGGATAATATTCTATGAACACACACAAACACAAAATAAATGATGAAGACCAAGGGCTAGAGTTAGGCATGAACCCAAGAGGACCAAGCCACTGGAAGGCCTTGCTGCCTATAGCTCTGGAGACAGGATAAGGCCTAAGTGTGTCTGAGTCCCTATGATCATAGGACATACCGGTATAAGGTGCTACTGAAGGAATAAGGAGAAGAGTGATGTGAAGATGACCCAGCCAAGAAGTGACCATGTCAATGTCCATGCCATCCTGAGCACCTACTGGGCACAGGCCCCATCCACACTCAGCTTCTTTCCTTATCTAGGACTCACTTAATACAGAAAACACATGGATTCTGGAACATTCTCAGGTTTTATTTCTGTGGCTAAGGCATTTGACTGCTAAACAGAAGTCTGGTGGTTCAAACCCACCAGCCATTCCTTGGACGGAAGTTTGGGCAATCTACTTCTGTAGCGATACCGCCTCATAAACCCAAGGAGGGGGTGCTATGAGTCAGATCCAACACAACAGCAGTGAGAAAGTTTTCCAAATTTTCCTCTTTTAATTAACCCATCAACCATACCACATGGCAAAAAACTGAATAATCAAATTCATTCTCACATTCTCTTTTTCAATTCAGAATTGAGATGCTGCACCTCAGGGAAACAGGAAGTTACATCAAGGATGGAGACTCCTCCACACCTCGTGACAGAATGGGGAATGCAGATCAGGGAAGGGATATAGGTCAGTATGGGGAGTGAGTCCTTGTGGCAGAGGTGGGTTATTCCCACCACATCCTCACATGTTGACAGGAACACAGACACATTCAGACATCAGCTGCAGAAGAGAAGTCAGGGTTTCTTGAATCACAAAGTAGGGGCTGAACAAATCTTGTATCATTCTGTCCTACACTAGGCAGCTATTCATGCTATGGGAGAAAAGAATCATGAACAAATTCAGGTAAGTCACTATAAGTACTGACACTCTGAACAGCTCGTTGGAATCTCAAAACGTCAAAATCCGAAGAATCCCCAATCCCTCCCCCATGTCTGGTCACACAGAGTCTTACCTTTAGAGGCTGTGAGAGACACATCACAACCTGGGTACTGTCATTATCTGGAATGAAAATAAGGTCTGGTCAGAGGCCACAAGATCAGGAGAATGCAATTATGGGGTAAGGGACTCCCCATGGGTTCCTCTCTCAGAATCCTCCCTCTTTCCACACTTACTTGCAGCTTGAGCATAGTTCCCTCGTCTTTCACCTGTGGGAAGAAAGCGTTCTGTGAGAGACTGTGAAGGAGGCTTCATGAGATCCTAGAAGAGCCAGCAAGTCCTGGACCTCAGGGAAGTTTCCAGAACTGTGACTGCAGACCCAGGACAGGATAAGGAAAGATGTGCAGGGACTAGACCAACCACCCTTCTGGAAGTCTCTCCTCAGCAGGAAACTTCCCATAACCTCCAACTATGGGGAATCGCATCCCTATCACCAGAATGATTAAGGTGAACGGTTTGCCCTTCATCTTCACATGTGCTTTACAAAAGAGTAATTGTTAGCACACAGGTCTCCAGACTGGGTTGGCATGTATGGATGGTGTCTCCCATAACGAGACAGAAGACAGCACATTTCCTGTTCGATATTTGAAATCTCCCAGTGGAGAAAGAACATTCAGGCTTCACCACCATCTTTACCTGAGCTCTTCTTCCTCCAGATCACAACTCCAACCAGCACAGCTCCAACAATCATAACTCCGAGGAGGCCAGCAATGATTCTCATGATGGAGGTGGTGGGCCGTTCTGGAAGGAGGAGAGTGTGAGGAGCCCTAACTCTTTGGAGGTCTCCAGAATGGCTCCTTGTCCCCTTCCTTACCCCATCTTATGGTGAGGGGCTGAGACAGCCCCTCATGCTGCACACGGCATGTGTATCTCTGCTCCTCTCCAGAGGGCACCACCACAGCTGCCCACTTCTGGAAGGTCCCATTTGCTGCAGGCCTGGTCTCCACAAGCTCTGTATCCTGGGTCTGGTCATCCCTGTCCCTTTGCCAGGTCAGGGTGATCTCCGCGGGGTAGAAGCCCAGGGCCCAGCACCTCAGTGTGACCTCACCATCAGTGATGTGGTGATGGGTCACTTTTGTCTTTGGAGGCACTGAGGGGAAGGGTCAGACAATTCAGGAACTCTGCATTACCTTCCATGGGCCACCTCAGCAGAGCTCATGTGATCATCCTGAGAATGGACAGGACAACTGGGGTGGAGGAGGGAGTGCAAAACCCAAATACTAGGATGGTCCAGGGATCTAGGAAATTTCCTATTCCTTGGAAAGTTCTAGGATAAGGGTGAGACAGCACAGAGTTGGAGGCTCCAGGTATTTGAGGAGGAGAACAGAGATTTCCATCTGACTTGAGTGGAGGCTGAGAAATTCCACAAAAAGGAATGAGGCCTTCAAACTTACTGGGTGTAGGGCTGAGAACAAGGCCAAGGAATGAAAGCCCACCTGGAGTGGGTCCCCAGGCCATATCCAGGATCAAAGGGAACTGCTGAACACTCAGGAATCATCTTCCCTACTTCCCCAGAGGAAGTGGATTCCTTAACTATGGGAGAAAAGAGGGCTCCTCTGGGCAAGTTATTCTGGTAAAAGATCCAGAAATCTGGGCTAACCTCTCAGTCTCCACATCCATGCGAGGGTGTAGTCTGGTGACTGTTCCGTTTTCCTCTCCTCCTTTTGAGAGGCCAACTTGGTGGACACAGTCCCAGCTCTAAAGTAGTTTGGGGAGGCGCCCCGCGACCCCAGGTACCTGTTCGCAGCAGCGTCTCCTTCCCGTTCTCCAGGTATCTGCGGAGCCACTCCACACATTTGCCCTCCACGTAGGCCCTGTAGCGATCTGCCACACTGGCTTTTTCCCACTTGCGCTGCGTGATCTGAGCGGCCATGTCCGCCGCGGTCCAGGAGCGCAGGTCCTCATTCAGGGCGATGTAATCGGCGCCATCGTAGGCGTACTGATTGTATCCGCGGATGAGACGCCCGTCTGGCCCCAAGTCGCAGCCATACATCCTCTGGAGGGTGTGAGGCCCTGCCCCGCCCTACGGTCAGCGACGTCTCCGCCTGTAAACCGCGACCCCGGGCTCAGCCCCGCCCCCGCGACCCTGACGGGCGGCGATTGGTCAAAGAGCTTTTGGGGGCTAAAAGGGCAGCGAGTGAGTTTCCGCGGCTCTTCCCAGGTCGATAGACCCAGTGGATCCCGCGGCCTCGGGGTGAAGTTCAGACTCAGACACTGGGGGAGATCCGTCCGGGAGGACGAGGGGACTCGTGACCTGAGACCATGCCCGGCGTGGCTCACCTGCCTCGCTCTGGTTGTAGTAGCCGAGCGCGGTCCGCAGGCTCATTCGGAAATTCTGTGCGGTGTCTTTGTAGATCCGTGTGTTCCGGTTCCAGTACTCCGGGCCCACGTGCTCCATCCACGGCACCCGCGGCTCCTCCATTGGATTCGGGGCGTCGCTGTCGAACCTCACGAATTGTGTGTCGTCCACGTAGCCGACAGAGATGAAGCTGGGCTCCGTTCGTCCAGGCAGGGACATGGCGGTGTAGAAATACCTCAGGGAGTGGGAGCCTGGGGGCGGGGGACGGCTGAGATACCGACCCTCCCCCGCGGCGCCCGGGTCCGGGGGCGATGGGGTCGGGAGGGGAGGAGACGCGAGGGGCTCGCGGGCAAGGCGGGGCGACGGGAGGAGCGGGGCCGGGGGTCGGGTGCGGAGAGGAGGGACGGGAGCCGGGGCGGCGGGGACGCGGCTGCTCCGAGTGTCTAGCGTCCCCGCCGGGCGCCCCCCTCGTTCCTCCCGCAGTTCCCTCCCGACCCCGCACTCACCCGCCCGGGTCTGGGTCAGAGACAGGGATCCCGAGAGCAGCAGGAGGAGGGTGCTGGGTGCCATGATGAGGGCGAATCTGCGTCTGGGCGGGTCCGAGGGGACCTTAAGACTAGGCACCGCGGTGATTGGCTTTTTCAGAAGTCGGAGATGCAGTTGGAGTGAGATCTGGGGCGGCGTCAAGTGTGTGGAGGCAGGAGCTAACACAGGTTTTGAGAGGGAGAAGTGAAACTCCGAGGAGACGGGGAATCCCCAGCACTAGGCCTCCCCACTCCTGACAGTCAGTGGGGACTGAGTCAAGCTTGAGTCCTGGGACTTGGCACTGACTGCTTTCCTCCTGCTAAGCTGTCTCCTTGAGTCCTGGGCGTGACCTGCTGACGTCAGAGGTTCTTGTTAGTTTTATTCTCTCTGTTTTTCATGTTTTGGGCTCTGGAGTGAATTATAGCCGCGTTATAAGACAGAGTAGAACTGCCCCATAAACTATAATCTTTAAAGGAGCAGATGGCCAGTTCTTTTCTCCTGCGGAGCAGCTGGTGAGTTCCAACACTGACCTCTGGGTTAGCAGCCAAGACCTTAATCATTGTGTCATAAGGGCTCCTTTGACTTTTCTATTCCGTTTTACAGGTTAATGAGGAACACAAAGAGATTTTGTTTACATGGATTATATCTACCGATATTTACCATGAGAAACTGAAACAAGTAAGCTTTTAAAGTAATTTATAATAATTCTGATAACCCAGTAAACGTTAACAGAGATAATATATTTTCATCAAAAATAAGTATTTTTCAAAATAAAACACAATAGTGAGAAGAGTGGATCATTTCACGTTTCTGCGTGTCTGTTTTCTATGTCTTTTGGATTTTGATATCTACTTCTGCATTCAATGTGTTACTTTGGTTGAGGTGTACACAAAAAAATTAATCCATTATCACAGAAATAGGAAATTGGACAAGGGAGCATTGTGATTAATATCCTTTCCAAAATTGTGAATGTTCAGCTTTGACATGTCACTAAATTTGCAGAAGTGTTAGTTTGTTAAAGGTTGCTTGCAGTTAGAACCTCTGTTATTGAATACTATTATATTCTGTTCATTGAAACACATAGGCCAATCTCGAACACTGAATGACTCTTACGCTAATGAATGAGTTGTTTTTTTTTTTTTTTTTTTTGTTAAGTGTCACACTGATTATGCCGATTTTCCAATGTTGACTCAATTTACTAGAAAATATCAAAAAGTCACATTTGTTATTATTACCAGGGATCCCAGCAGAAAAGTTTGTAAATTTGGGAAAGCTGTCAAACTTGTGATGGATGCACATTTTCCAATATTCTCATCTACTCAGAGGTTACTTTTGATCATTGGCAACAATACAGTCAGTTGGTTTCCTTGAAGTGACAGTCTTACTAGTTGTTCAGTTTTGAAAAAGTACTAAATAGC
>NW_006921842.1:1692973-1708586 GCF_000298275.1 Orycteropus afer afer | reverse complement strand
GATTATCTTCTGTGTCTGTGTTAATTGGTTTCCCTTTTCTTTGTTGAAGAGGGTCTGTGCAATCCTTCTGCCTAGTCCGCCATCTTGCCCCGCCTCTCTGTAGTTTGTTTCTTTCAAGAAAAAAAGAACTGATATTCTTTAAAAAGGTGCTAGTTTAGCTCAAATATATTATTTTCCTTGAGAGAAATATCATGCTTTGGAATGTAGAAGAGCTTTATATATCCTTCCCACTTCATCAGCAAAACTAAACTCATTGCCATCAAGTAAATCTTTACAAAAGCAGACTGCCTCTTCTTTCTCCTATGAAGTGGCTGGTGGATTCAAACCAATGACCTTTTGGTTAGCAGCCACATGCCTTAAGCACTACACCACCAAAATTCTTCACTTTATCATAGGAGATATTTAAAGGGGTAGACTCCAGGATTGTGATTTAATAAAGTTAGTAACTTTTAAGGCTTCAGTCAGTCTATTTGTAAGTGAAATGTATTGCTTTTTTGTTTGTCTTTCTTCCAAGAAGATGATGGTGAAGAACACAATTACCATTGCAGTTTGATGACATGGCCATGATTTGGTTTTTGCAGTTTGATGACACAGCTTTGATTTTTCATAAGTTCCCAGATGATTTATTCTCATTACAACTATCAACACAGTGAGAAATACTAATAATTTCTTAGTGCTGGTATGAAAGTAGTTTTGACTTCATGGATCTTGTGAGAGGATTTCATTGACTCTAAGGGTTGCAGACATCACACTTCGAGAACTGCTGTTCTGAATAAACAAGGGAGTCCCCTAACTGGTCCAGCCTCTTTGCCTCCTCTTCACTTCCCAGAATCCCTTCTGAGTTGGACTCTCTGCTTCTCAAAGATTAGCTTAAGCCTCTTCCCATGGGCTCTTGCAGAAGAGATTTTCTCTCTGGAAATTTAATGCCTGAGAGTGTTCTCAAGCAGAAAACTGAGGTGGAGGGAACAATTCTTCTCTTTTGGAACTGGAAACATTCATACCTGAAGCATTAGATGGAGATTCACTCATGATGTGATTTGGTTTTGTTACACACCAGCTTAATGTATATCCATGTCCCAGACAGTAGGAAAATATGGTGCAATTTGTGTGAGAAATAATAAGGACCATTGCAAATGGATCTATGGCACCTACCTCGAGGTCCATAAATGATTAAGAGCAGTGCTGTCAATAAGACTTTGTTTTAAGAGGATTATATATCTGTTGTGTAATACAGTAGCCACTAGCCAGGTGTGGCTATTGGGCATTTAAAGTATGGTTATACGCATGAGACTTAAGAGAGGCAGCATTCACATAGGGGGAAAGCTGGACAGACAGGAATGCATAGATAATAAGTACACAGGGAAGGGGTAGTGAAAGGAGAGGGGAGGGGAGTTTTTTATGGTTGAGGAGTGAAATCGAATGTGCATGAACTGTTGAGAGTAAAACGGATCTGCTTTGTAAATTTGTATCCAAATCACACACACACAATAAAAAGCCTCAAAAATCAAAAATAAATAACAAAGTAAAATATGACTGTGAGACTGAGAGTGAATATTTTATTTTATTTTTTACATTTAATTTTACATCTGGCTGATGTTGTTTGGTTCCATGCAGTCAATTCTTACTCATAGTGACCCTGTGTGCAGTAGAACGTAACACTGTCAGGTCCTATGCTATCCTCACAATCTTGGCCGTGCTTGAGCTCATTATTGCAGCCACTTTCTCAATCCATCTTGTTGAGGGGCTTCCCCTTTTGCTGACCTTTTACTTTATAAAGCATGATATCTTTCTCCAGGAACTGGTTCCTTCTGAGAGCATGACTAAAGTAGGTGAGATGAAGTCTGGCCATTCTTGCTTCTAAGCATTTCATTGTACTTTTTCCAGGACAGATTTGTTCATTCTTCTGGCAGTAGCCAGAAGTACATATCTAGAGTGTTCTGAATTTTCAGTCTCACCTCCACAAGATACTGTGTGATTTGTTGATTGCTAAAACGGCAAGGAGGCCACATGTTCTGACCTCCTCTAATCCTACAAGGGGAAGGCAGGATTACCAGCAGTAACCCAAGGCCTATTACTGCAAGGCCAAACATGCTGCCTCCCTCCAGCCCTTTCACCAACCGTTCCTCCCAAAGCACCCACCACCTCTCTCCTGGGTTCGATAATTCGCTGCAGTGGCCACACAGAACTCACAGATTACAGGGTTTATTAGGGAAGCACCAGGCTACAACTCAAGTCCAGGAAGAACGCTCAGTCTCTCTCCCAGCCCACCGTCCCTCAGCCAGGAGTCTCTCACAGTCTCTTTTCCAGCAGTGCTGGTCCCTCGGTGTCTCACTCAGTGATGCATGTCTCTTGCGGCTCTTTCCCAGCAGCACGTGTCTCTTTCAGGGGTGCGTGTCTCTTTCGGCAGCACGTCTTCCTCCACCAGCAGTCAGAGAGAGTTCTGCCTCCAGGAGGCCTCCTTTTGAGCCTGGAAGGGTGGTCAAACTAGCCAATCACAGCATCAGAACTCTAAGCACATGAGAGAGAGTGGGAACTTCCCAGAACATTGTATTGTGCCACGCCCAACAGAAGTAACCCAGGTGGGCGACTTTAAAATCAGGATCTCCTCCGTAGCTAATAGCAATTCCCACCTTAGAGTTTACAAAGACTTATGGGTAGAAAAGCCACACTAAGTAATTTACTACACCACATTGATTAAAACATATTAAAATTATCTGTATTGGAAAGCCATGGATTTGTCTATGTGGATATCCTTAGACTAGCTTTAAATTGAAAAATGCTCATAAAATCAATAGGTATTTAATAACTAGAATGCTCAGACATTAATAAAAAGATGATTTATCCCCTCAAGATTACAAATGTTAAAAAAATGCCCATCACCAGTGCCAATCTTTGTATTTCATTAAGACTCTTGGTCTCATTGTTTTCTTTAATCTGAAAAGAAAGTAGGTCTTCACTTCATCACAGGAAGGTCCTTATTGTTACCACACATGTCAAATGCCCTGTAGTCTTGCAGATATGTTTTTATATTGTGAAAAAAGAGATTCAAAGCTTAGAATTGTATCACATTAGAATTCTTTACCTATGGCTCCCCTTTCTCCCAAGTATAAACTTTATTTTCCTTGACTGTCAGATCCCTTTGTCCTCATTGTCTGTACCTCGATGAAAATGTACCTCAGATTTTTCCTACTTTTCAAGTAAAAGATCTTCAATGCATGACCCAAGATGAAAAATCATAAATAAAATTAATCAATTGATGGAAATTTTGATTATATGCAAATTAAAAAATTCTTATAGCAACTACAAATGCACAGACATACAAATATTTCTCCATATTAAGGATATATTAACATGAAAAAAGGACAAAATTATATACAATTACATCCAAGTAAAAAACAAGACATAGCTGTTGGAAATGATGATCATAAAAATGAAAAGTCAATAGATGAAGAAGATACAAAACTATGAAAGTGATAATGGACAGGAGAGAGAAATGATAAAAATATTAGCCTATGTATCAAGGAATTCCAACAACCTTATAATACAAGTTTCAATAGAAGTGGAGATAGGAAATCATTAAAAATAATGTAAGAAAATACCAGAATTCACAGACAAATTCTTATTATAATTAATGACTATGGACTCACACTAAGAATATATTACAATGAAATTTTAGAAAAAGGGTAGAAAACAGATTCTGAAAGCATCCAGAGCCGGAAAAAAAAAAAAAGAAAGCAGCATCTCTAAAAGCTAAAAGATTTGGAAGCAATGGCTTCCAAAAGCAATGGCTTCCAAATCACCAGGAAAAAGATGTTCAACACAGAATCAAGTCAAAATGTGAATAAGCCCTATGGTAGCCTAAAGAGGTTTTCAGATGGTTAGGATATGAGCAGTTTACTTTCAGTGTTCCTTTCCTCAGGAGACTCCTGGAGGACATGAGAGGCAAAAATGATGGAGAAAACCAAAAAAGGGGAACATGTGATCCAGGGAAGAGGGGAGCCCACACAACAGAGAGACAAATGATGCCCAGGGTGAGGTAAATGTGTTTATGGACGTCAACATGTCCCAGGTGACAGGCAGCTGGTCCACATATGGCAGAACTAAAGGCTATGAGACAGTTTGTGGGAAAATGCTGGAATATATTATTCACTGATAACTCAGATTGGGAGGGGAACTGGGCAAGATAATTTAGGAATGATTTAGTAATATTTATAACAGAAACTAAGTAAATGAAGGAACAAGGTGTTTAATTCCAGGAAAAATAAAAAGTTAATTCAGGAAAGGAAAAGTAATCATAAGTGAACTAAATGTTCAGTTGTAAATAGTATTTACATGATCATAATAATGTAAACAAGAGCCATAGTGGTGCAGTGGTTAAGTGTTCAGCTGCAGTTTGAACCCACCAGCAGTTTTGTGGAAGAAAAATGTGGCAGTCTGCTTCTGTAAAGATTTGACAGCCTTGAAAACCCTAAGGGGTGGTTCTGCTCTGTTCTGTAGAGTCACTATGAGTTGGCATCAACCTGATGGCATACAACAGCAATAACAACAATAATGTACACACTGAACACTGAACTAAGCAAAAGGTAAGGTGTGCCAGGGTCATGGGGCCACTGCCCAAACCTGAGGGGCTGGGAGAGAAGAACAGGGCTGGCTGGAGTCACCACTCAGATAGACTAAAGGAATGAGCTGCCCAAAACAAAAGAAGCAGAATTGTAGTCTCAATGGCCCAGGAAGGCAGAGCTGAATGAAGCCCAGAGTCAAGGCCTTCACTCAGAATCCAGAAGGCATGGCCAACACCCAGAATCTGGAGGCAAAGACATTACCCGATGGTCTCAGAGAAGAAAGGATTAATTTCAAGTTCTGTGAACAAATATAATTTATTCTGCTGGGTTTTGGACTTGTTTGGTGCTTGTTATCCCTTCTTGCCCTTCAGTATTTCCCATTTGCAAGCCAATTATCAACCTTGTGCCTGTTTTACTATTATACTTTGGAAACAGAGAGCTTGTAGTCTAGATATACAGGCTCACAGATGAAGAGGAGTTTTTCCCCTGGGCGAAATACACTTAAAGTTTCACTCATATTTGATCTAGATACTTCAGAAGATGAGATTTTGGACTTGGAGTTTATTTAAGACATTTGTGAAGATGTGATGAAATGAATGCATTTTGCATGTCGCAAGGACCTGAATTTTGGAGGGTGGAATGTTATAGACTGAATTATGCCCCCAAATAATGTATGGTGTAAATCCTTCCCTATGTTGTAGTTGGGAGCTCTGGTAGCATAGTGGCTAAAGCACTTGACTGCTAACCAGAAGGCTGGCGGTTCAAACCCACCAGCCACTCCTCGGAAGGAAGGTTGGGCAATCCTACTTCCATAGTGATACTGCCTCGGAAACCCAAGGAGGGGTCGCTATGAGTCGGGGCCGACTCGACGGCACATAACAACAACAGCAACAATGTTGTAGTTATAATCCCATTTAATAATGAGTTGTCTTTGTTTGTTAATAAGGCAGGATTAGTATAAGGTGTATCTTGAGACAATTTCTTTTTAGATATAAAAGATATTAAAATCGTGAGCAGAGAAGAGATGGGATAAGATAGATGCTAAGACACATGGAGATCTCCAAGGAACCAGAAAGAAGAAGCCGAAGAAACAAAGACCTTCTTCAGATCTGCAAGCAAGAGAAAGCCTTCTCTAAGAGCCAGGACTCTTGTTCCAGTCTCCTAAACGATGAGAAAATAAATTTCTGTTTGTTAAAGCCATCCACTGTGATTTCTGTAATAGCAACACTAAATAACTAAGACACACAAAAACTATGGGATAATAAATCTGTTCTTTGCAATCAGTAACATTCTAGTAATTTACTACAAAGCAATAGAAAACTAATACAGCACTATCTGTGAGACTAGAAAGTCATAAGTACTCTCATACAGAGCTAAGTGTGTGAAATGTTACAGCCCTTGTGACCCATCAAAATTCCAAGAGCCTTTTTTGCATTAATGAAAAGCCAAGTTTCTTTCCTATTTATATGGATCAACAAGGAATCTTGAATAGTTAAAGCAGTGTGGAAGAAGCAGAATAAAGTACAACTCCCACTTCCTGATTTCAAATCATACTTCAAAGTTACAGTACTTTGAAAAAAAATGACTAGTGTTGTTGTTGTTATGTGCCGTTGAGTCGGACCTGAGTCATAAGGACCCCTCCTTGGGTTTCCGAGGCAGTGTCACTATAGAAGTAGATTGCTCCATCTTCCTTCCAAGGAGTGGCTGGTGGGTTTGAACCACCAGCCTTCTGGTTAGCAGTCAAGTGCCTTAGGCACTAGTACTGGTACAAAAATAGAGAGAGAGAGAGAGAGAGACCAATAAAATAGAATTAAAATTCCGGAAATAAATTCATACATCTGTGACCAACTGTTTTTTGACAAGTGTGCTAAGTCCATTCAATGAGAAAAGAATATTCAATGAATGGTGCTGGGAAAAATGGATTCCCACATGCAGAAGAATGAAGCAGGAAGCATGCCTTACACCATGCATGAAAAACAATTTAGAATGCATCACGGGCCTAAATATGAAAACTAAAGCCATTAAATGTGTAGAACAAAATGTAGGAGCAAGGTTGTGGGACCTAGTGTTTAGCTATAAATCATCAGACATGATAACAAAAGCCAAAGAGCAAAAGTCAAAATAGATAGATAAAACCTCATAAAAAAACACGCATTTATTCATCAAAGGATTTTATCAACAAAGTGAAAAGACAACGTACAGATTGGGAGAAAATTTTCAGGAACCATATTATCAGATGAGGGCCAAATATATAAAATAATACATAAAATTTCTACAACTTACTGACAGAAATACAAACAACACAATAAAAAGTGGGCAAAGGCCTTGAACAGACAGTTCACCAGAGAGTGTATTCAGATGGCCAACAAGCATATGAGAAGATGTGCTAACATCATTAGCCATTAAACCTAAAAACCTGTTTTTGTGGAATGCGTCCCAATTCATAGTGACACTGTAGGACAGAGTAGAACTGCCTATTTGGGTTTCCAATGTGTAATTTTCATGGAGGCAGACTGCTCCATCTTTCTTCTGAGGACCAGCTGGTGGGTTCAAATAATGTTCCCTTTAAGTTAGCAGACAAGCACTTAATCGCTGTACAACCAGGCCTCCTTTCAGTAGCTGTTTGAGAGATGCAAATGAAAACCACAATGAAGTATCACCTCATCCTCATGAGAATGGCAATGATCAATAAAAAAGAAAGGGAAAAGTGTTGGTGAGGTTGTGCAGAAACTGGAACACTCATCCATTCCTGGTGGAAGGTAAAACGGGACAGCAGTTGTCTAAATAAGTGTGACAGTTCATCAAAAAGTTGAACATAGAATTACCATGTTGTTGTTGTTGTTATGTGCCGTCGTGTCGGCCCCGACTCATAGTGACCCCTCCTTGGGTTTCCGAGGCAGTATCACTACGGAAGTAGGATTGCCCAACCTTCCTTCCGAGGAGTGGCTGGTGGGTTTGAACCGCCAGCCGTCTGGTTAGCAGGCAAGTGTCTTAGCCACTATGCTACCAGAGCTCCCGGAATTACCATATGACCCAGCAATGTGTCAATCCTAGGTATATACTTAGAAGATGGGAAGGCAGGAATGCAAACAACAACCTGTACACCAATGTTTATTGCAGCACTTTCCACAATGGCCAAAAGGTGAAATTAACTAAAGTGACCATCAACAGATGAATGGATAAACAAAATGTGGTAAATACTTAGAATGGACATTTCTCAGGCATAAAGTTCTGATGCATGCTACAGCATGGATGAACCTTGAAAATATAATGCTGAGCAAAGTCAGTCACTTGCAAAAGGACAAATAATGTATGATCTCACTTTTATGAAATAAGTAAATATATAGAAATCAAAGCTTATTAATAGTCACCAGCTGTGGGAAAGAGGGGGAAAGGGAGAGTTTTTGTTTAGCGGGCATTGAGTTTATGTTAGAAGGTGGTGGAATGTTTTGGATGAGGATAGTAATGATGACGGTGGTTGTTGTTAAGTGCCATCGAGTTAGTTCTGACTCATAGCTACCCTGTATATAATGGAACAAAATGCTGCCTGGTCTTGGGCCATGATCACAATCCTTATTATGTTTGAGCCCATTATTGTAGCCACTGTATGAATTCCTCCCATTGACTGTCTTCCTCTTTTTCACTGACCCTCAGCTTTACCAATCATGATGTCTTACTCCAGGGACTTGTTCCTCCTGATGACATGTCCAAAGTATATGAGAAAACTCCAGCCACAGCTAGAGCATTCTGGCTATACTTCTTCCAAGACAGATTGTTCAGTCTTTTGGAAGTCCATGGTATAGTCAATATTTTTTAACCAACATCCAAATCAAAACCATCAATTGATCTTGGCTCTTCCTTATTCATTCTCCAGTTCCCACATGCATATTAGGCAATGGAAAACCTATGGCTCGAATCAGATACACCTTTGTGTATTTGATATCTTTTTTTTAAAATCCTTAGAGATTTATTTTGTAGAATTTCCTAATGCCATATATCCTTTGATTTCTTGACTGCTGGCTCCTTTGTATTGATTGTGGATCCAAGAAAAATGAAATATTTGCCAACGTAATTCTTTGCTCCATTTATTATGATGTTCTCTATGGTCCAGGTGTAAGGTTTCTTTGTTTTCTTTATGTTGAGATGTAATCCATTTTGCGAATTGTAGTCTTTGATCTTCATCAGTAAGTGCTTCAGTTCCTCTTCAGTTTCAGCAAGCACGGTTGTGCCATTTACATATCATAGTTTGTTAATTCACCTTCCTCTAATCCTGATGTTGTATGCTTCTTTATATAGTCCAGCATCATGGACTTACCTTGCCCAGAGCATACAATTTCCAGAGGTGATCTAGTAAAAAGAATTCTAGTGAGGTTCAGTTACAGATTCACAGTTGGAGCCTGACCACAAAGAAAAGCATTTCCTTAATGATAGAGTTGGTTCCTCAGGATCTGGATTTGAATTTGTATGAAGGTTATGCAAGGCACAAGCATTAGATCAGCCATTTTACTTTAGGAAGATAAGTCTTTTGATTTTATATCCCACATCAGAAGTACTGGTGGGATTGCTATATAATTAGTTATTAGAGATGGAGCAGGATGGACTACATACTTTGTGGGGATAAGATCAAATTGAAAATGGGGTCCCTTGTTAATGTGTGTGTGTGGTTTTTTTTTTTTTTAATAATTTCAAGCTGAGTATAAAAATCCCACTGCCATCAAGTCTATTTCAACTCATAGTGACCACCATTGGGTTTCCCAGGCAGTAAATCTTGAAGATCATCCTTCCCTGAAGTGCCTGGTGGGTTTGAACTGCCAACCTTCTGATTAGCATTCAAATGTCTTAGGCACTTCACCACCAGAGGTCCCTCAAGATGATTACAGTAGATCATTAAAATAGATGTGGAGCTCTTAGGTGTGGGGACATAGACTCCTGAAGCAGGCCCTAGACTGGGGACTCAAGAATGCCCAAATCCATCCATCTCTGCTGCTTTTGAAGTCCTCAAGGAACATCTGCAAGAAACAAACACAAACAGGATACACAACACCCCTTAATTGTTAAGTGGGTTCCCTACTCTGCAGAGCTCTGTTAAACAAGGCTGTAGCACTCAGTTTACACTCAGGAGCTGACTCTTTCTGCTGAACAAGAACTGAGAATGGCTGAGGGTTTATGTAAATAGAGGAAAGAGCAAGGGGCTGGCTTGCCCAGAGGGGAGCAATTGTGCTAGAAGTAGAAGCATACTCTGTGTGTTGATGTCAGGTGCCATCAAGTTGACTGCAACTCATAGTGAGTCCATGTGACAGAGTAAAAGAGCCCATAGGGTTTCCTAGGCTATAATCTCTACAGAGCAGATTGCCAAGTCTGAGCAGCTGGTAGATTTAACCAAACTTTTGGTTAGCACCTGAGCGCTTAACCATTGTGCCCAGTGCCCCTTCCTAGTAAATGTACACCATTCACTATCTTACAATCCAATCAGATGGCAGTGCCTCCTCTAGGAGCAGAACAAGGAATGTTGTTAGGTGCTGTTGAGTAGATTCTGACTCAAAGCAAGCCCGTGTGCTAGCGTAGAGCTACCCTATAGGGTTTTCTTGGCTGTCATTTTTATGGAAGCAGATTGCCAGATCTTTCTCCATCAGAGAGGCTTTGGGTGGGTTTGAACTGCCAAACTTTCATTTAGAAGCCCAGCAACAATAGAGGTGGGAAAAGGAAGACTTTCCTGTCCCCTTCTCTCAAGTATAATGGAAAGGTCTTTTTAAAACTACATTTAAACTTTAAAAGGAACAAGGAAGGACAGTATTTTCTTATGTTTTCCTTGTGTTAGAATAAAAGCTAAGAGACACCAGTTAGTAAGGAAAATAACTATTTTTCTTCATCCTCTTTATAAAAATATTCAATAATCTGCAAAGTTTTAACAAAGAAAAAATTAAAGCACCCTCCCTCCCCCGAAAAACTCTGTAAGAGCTTCTGATAATGCAGTTGTTTTACATAAATTTGTGTCTAGAGATAGAAAAAATACAGTAAAACCAACAAAAGCCAGAACTTGTGTAAGGTGGAAACTTGTCAGAGGACGAAAGCTCAAATATTTTCCATGAAAATGAGTGATAGAAGAGGAGTAAGACTGCACTGTGTCAAAGGCAGAAAACTTGTGAAACCTAGGAAAATAAGGCAACCCTGTGGAGGAGTGTCAGCTCTCCCAGGTTTCACTATACATCCCTGGAATAGTAAAGAAAGTTATCCCTGTGTTCTCAGAGTTACCTTTGAGAAATCATAAGACACATGAGGAAAAATGAAAAGCCTGTGCTAGGCCAAAAAACAAAAATCTCAAATTTTTTAAAGAAGAGGAAGTTTAATTTTGAAAGTTGTTGTTGTTGTTGTTGTTATATGCCGTCGAGTCGGCCCCGACTCATAGCGACCCCTCCTTGGGTTTCCGAGGCAGTATCACTATGGAAGTAGGATTGCCCAACCTTCCTTCCGAGGAGTGGCTATTAAACTTGAACTTGACTGCTAGTAAACTGAAGATAATTCAAAAATGGTTGAAGCAGTATATTGACAGAGAGCTTCCACAAATGTAAGCTAGATTCAGAAGAGGACGGGGAATGAGGGATATTATTGTTGATGTCAGATGGATCTTAGCTGAAAGCAAAGATTACCAGAAAGATGTTTACTTTTCAAAAGCATTCAATTGTGTGGATTACAACAAATTATGGATAACATAATTTATCCATAAATGGAGAAGAATGGGAATTTCAGAACACTTGATTGTATTTATGAGGAACCTGTGCATAGATAAGGAGGCTGTTGTTCAAACAGAACAAGAGGACACTGCATGGTTTAAAATCAAGAAGGAAGTGTGTCACAGTTGTATCATTTCACCACACTTATTCAATTTGTATGCTGAGCAAATAATCCGAGAAGTTGGACTATATGAAGAAGAACGTGGCATCAGGATTGGAGGAACAATCATTAACAACCTGCGATATGCTGATGACACAACCTTGCTTGCTGAAAGTAAGGATAATCTTAAGCACTGACTGATGAAGATTGAAGAATATAGTCTGCAGTATTGATTACATCTCAATATAAAGAAAACAAAAATTCTCACAACTGGACCTATAAGCAACATCACAATAAATGGAGAAAAGATTGAAGTTGTCAAAGACTTCACATTGCTTGATTCTACAATTGATGTCAATGGAAGCAGCAGTCAGGACATGGGATGACATATAGCCCTGGGCAAGTCAGCTGCAAAGGAACTCTTTCAAGTGCTGAGGAGCAAAGATATTAGGACTAAGGTGTGCCTAACCCAAGCCATGGTACTTTTAGTTGCCTCTTATGCATGTGAGACCTGGGCAACGAAGAAGGGAGACCAAAGAAGAGTTGATGCATTTGAGTTGTGGTGTTGGAGAAGAATGCGAAGAGTACCATGGTCTGCTAAAGAACTAACAAATCTGTCCTGGAAGACATACTGCCGGAATGCATCTTGGAAGCGAGAATGACCAGACTTTGTCTCACCTATTTTGGTCATGTCGTAAGAAGGAACCATTCCCTAGAGAAGGATATCATGCTTGGTAAAGTGGAGGGTCAATGAAACAGGGGAAGGTCCTCAGCAAGATGGATTGACACAGTGGCTGCAAAGATGGGCTCTGGTATAGCAAGGATCAAGAGGCTGGCACAAGACCAGGCAGTGTTTCGTTCTGCTGTGCATAGGGTAGCTATGAGTCTGAGACAACTCGATGGCACCTAAGAACAACAACAACAAACTATGACCAAATACCACTATACAAATAGTTTGCAGAGACTTATGTCAGAATGGAGCTCTGGCGGCATAGTGCCTAAGGCATCTGACTGCTAACCAGAAGGCTGGTGGTTCAAACCCACCAGTCACTCCCTGGAAGGAAGGTTGGGCAATCTATTTCCGTAGTGATACTGCCTTGGAAACCCAAGGAGGGGTCTCTGTGTATCAGACCTGACTCTATGGCAGTGGGTTATGTCAAAATATGAGATGATAGTAGAAATCATCTGTGTACTGTAAACAAGTCCTGTCAACCAAAACCCAAACCAAATTCGTTGCCATTGCATTTATTCCAAATCAAGGGAACCATGTGTGACAGAGTTGAACTGCTCCTGGGGGTTTTCTTTGCTGTAATTGGTAAGGAAGCAATTCACCAGGTCTTTCTTCTGTGGTACGGTGAGGTGGGTTCAAAGCCCCAACTTTTAGGTTATTGTTGTTTTTGTTGTTAGGTGCCATCTAGTTGGCTCTGACTCATAGTGACCCTACGTACAACAGAATGAAACACTGCCCAATCCTGTGCCATCCTCAAACTCCCTGCTATACCTGAGCCAATCATTGGAACCACTGTGTCAATCCATCTTAGTGAGGGTCTTCCCCTTTTTCACTGACCTTCTACTTTACTGAGCATGATATCTTCCTAAGTAGGTGTTGTAGTTAAGGTTATGTGTCAGCTTGGCTGGGCCTGGATTTGAGTGGCTGGACAGCTGGATGTAAATATTCCATATGATGAGACTTGTAGTCAACTCCCTGATGGACTCTACTGTGACAGCTGAGTAGCTGCCTTTGGGATAGGTCTGCTTCCAGTATGTAAGACGCTTTGAGAAAGGTCTCTAGCTTTTTGGCACAATTGGATCCTGCATTTGGCCAAGTCTTCATCTCAGTGGCCTGCCATGTTGTCTGCCAGTCTTCAGACTGTTTCTGAACTTGAAATAGTGGCCTGCCATGTTGCTTGAGAATTTTAGTTGTTGTTGTTAGGTGTCGTCAAGTTGTTTCTGACTCATAGTGACCCTATGCACAGCAGAACAAAACACCGCCTGGTCCCATGCCAACTCCATGATCCTTGCTATACTTGAGCCCATTGTCCCACCCACAGTGTCAATCCATCTCATTGAAGGCCTTCCCCTCTTTCGTTGACCCTCCACCTTACCAAGCATGATATCCTTCTCCAGGGAACGGTCCCTTCTGACAACATGACCAAAGTAAGTGAGATGAAGTCTGGCCATTTTCGCTTTCAAGGAGCATCCTGGCTGCACTTCCTCCAGGACAGATCTGTTAGTTCTTTTAGCAGTCCTTTCAGTATTCTTCGCCAGCACCACAACTCAAAAGCATCAACTCTTCTTCGGTCCTCCTTATTCATTGTCCAACTCTCACATGCAAATGAGGCAATTGAAAATATCATGGCTGTGTCAGGCACACCTTAGTCCTCAAGGAGACATCCTTGCTCCTCAGCATTTGAAAGAGTTCCTTTGCAGCCGATTTGCCCAATGCTATACGGCATCCAATGTCCTGACTACTGCTCCATTGGCATCGATTGTAGAACCAAGCATCAAGTCATATTAACTTTTTTATTCTTTTGACATGATAGAAAATTGTTTTTATTGCAGGAAAACTAATATTAGTTCTTAGAAAACACTACGTTGTGTGACTCTACCAGTAGTTAAAAACCAAGTGAAATCCATGGATATTAGTATGTTGGACATGATTCTTCTATGGACATGGGTGTTTCCAAAATCACTAAAGATCTATGTATTTGTAGAAGTGGGCTATTTGGATCTGTTGTGAAATGTCATATCGTTTCTAAAGTGGAGAGTGGAGAAATAGTACTGTACCATTTTACTTGTCATCCCTTGGTTTGTCAGCCTCAACAGCCAGCAGCTGTCTGAGTTAAGAGAAAGCTTCAACTTCAGTGGGCCATAAGCAAGAGGCAGAGCTAAAGACCAAGGTTGAGGGGGCTTTCATCCAGCCCCTAGAGCTGGCACTTTAAACTTGGGCTTCTGGCTGCCTAAAGTGTAAGAGAATAAACTCCTGTTTGTTCAACCCATCCACTTGTGGTATTTCTGTTAGAGCACCACTGGAGAACCAAAGCAAAGCGTAATCCATACTGGACTGTAGTCTTTAATCTTGATCAGTAAGTGCTTCAATATCTTTACTTTTAGCAAGCAAGGTTGTATCCTCTGCACATTGCAGGTTTTTAATGAGTCTTCCTCCAAACATGATGCCACACTCTTCACATCGTCCACATTCTTGGATTATTTACTCAGCATACAGATTGTGTAAGTATGGTGAAAGTATACAACCGTGACACACACACTTCCTGATTTGAAACCATGCATTATCTTCTTGTGCTATTTGAACAACAGCCTCCTGGTGTATGTACAGGTTCTTCATGAGCACAATTAAGTGTTCTAGAATTCTCATTATTCTCAATGTTATCCATAATTTGTTATGAATCAAAGAGTTGAGTGCCTTTGCATAGTCAATAAAACACAAGTTACATCTTTCTGGTGTTCTTTGCTTTCACCCAAGATCCATCTCACATCAATAATGATATCCTTTATTCCACAGCCTTTTCTGAATCAGCTTGCATTTCTGGAGGTTCTCTGTCAATATACTGCTGCAACAGTATATTGTATACTGTTGTATATAGTTTATACATATTTATATATATTATATACAGTTTTGTATCATTGCAAAATTTTACTTGCATGTGGTATTATTTGATAATTTCCACATTCTGTTGGATCACTTTTCTTTGGAATAGGCACAAATATGAATCTCTTCCAGTCAGTTGGCCAGGTAGCACTCTTCCAGATTTCTTGGGATAGATGAATAAGTGAATCCAGTGCTGCTTCCATTTCTTGAAACATCTCAACAGATATTCCATCAATTCCTCCTTCAATACCTTTGGTTTCTGATCATATGCCACTTCCTGAAATGGTTGATCATTGACCAATTCGTTTAGTACAGTAATTCTGTTGGGATAGTACCTAAGCCATTTGACTGCTAACCAGAAGGCTGACAGTTCAAATCCAACGGAAGGAAGACTGGACAATCTACTTCTGTAGAGATACTGACTCAGAAACCCAAGGAGGGGTTGGTATGAGTTGAAATTGACTCAATGGAAGTGAGTTTTTTTATTTTATTTTATTTTATTTTGATTTGGATTAAGATTTACAGAGTAAATTCACTTTTCATACAGCAGTTCACATATACTTTGTCTCATGTCATTGACCAAAATTTACAATGCAACAGCTCCCCTCCC
>NW_006921842.1:1680374-1684197 GCF_000298275.1 Orycteropus afer afer | reverse complement strand
TTTTTTTTGACTCTGCATTCCTTCTATCTTCTTTTGATGTTTCCTGCATCGTTCAGTATTTTGTCCATAGAATACTAGAGTTTTGCAACTTGACTTTTTCTTCATTTCTTTCAGTTTGCCAAATGTGTTCTTCACTTTTGGTTCTCTAATTCCAGGCTTTGTACATTTCATTCTGATACTTTACTTTGTGTTCTCAAGCCATTCTTTAAAATCCTCTATTCAGCTCTTTGATCTTGTCATTTCTTCCTTTCACTTTAGCCACTCTCCATTCAAGATCAAGTTTCAGAGTCTCTTCTGACATCCATTTTGGTCTTTTCTTCCTTTCCTGTCATTTTAATGATCTTTTCTTTTCTTTATGTATACTGTTCTTGATTTCATCCCACAATTCATCTGGTTTTTGGTCCTTGGTATTCAATGCATCAAGTCTACTCTTTAAATGGTCTCTAAATTCAGGTGGGATATAATCAAGGTGAAGCTAGAGGACATCAAACACCACCCCCATGCCATTTTTACAGCTGTGGATCTCAGAAAAACTGAAAGCAAAGTACACTGGCCATGTATCTGAAGAAAGATGGGTCCAATTTAACAGAGGATTATGCTAAAACACAGGACATGTTACAAACACAGAGTTTTGTACAATTGAAACTAATGTCATGTACAAATGACACAGAATTCTCAGGGCAATTAAACATATGCCATATATTTTTATAACAACTGTTGAATAATTTCTAAGAATTGAAACAAACTTAAACAGTGGTAGAGATTTATTAGTCGATCCTACAATTCACTAATTGGATAACAAATAGCATGAGACCAGGTGTTGCACCTGAGAGGACCAGTATGGGGTACTTAGAGTCCAAAGAACAGAGAAAGTCAGAGGAGTCAGGGTTTTGATGAGTCTTTCAGATATTCATCAAAATGCCTCTTGAAAGTCTTTCTTCCTCAGATTTACATTTGGCTGAGAAGACAAAGGGCATAGTTCTGAGTGGTCATTACCAGCTGACACCAGCTTGTCTGGAATGTAGAGCTGTTCTCAAAGGGTTGTTACACATACCCTTAAAGAAACAAGCTAGTTATTATTGCCAGGGTTTAGGTTACTTTTTATCTCAAACATTTGCCCTGTGCAACCAGGTAGCAGCCAGGCTCTCCAGAGTGTAGAAATGTTGCCTTCAGCTTCCACATTTTGTTTTAGTCCTCACATAGATTTCTAGCCTCCATCCAACATAGACGTAGACATATAAATTAAATGTAAAATCAACCATTCACAAATGTGGATACAGAAAAGCTTTCTTTAATAAGGACTTACTCCTGATTCTATTTTTTCATCAATAGATGTTATTTAAATGTTGTATTTGATTGTTGAAGTCCGTTATCTCTAAGAACTTTGTAAAGTTTTATTTCTTCACTTTCCATTTTAGAAATGATATGACATTTGACAACAGATCCAAATAGCCCACTTCTACAAATGCATAGATCTTTAGTGATTTGGGAAACATCCATGTCCATAGAAGAATCATATCCAATATACTAATATCCATGGATTTCACTTGTTTTTTAACTACTGGTACAGTCACACATGCAGTGTTTTCTAAGAACTAATATTAGTTTTTCTGCAATAAATACAATTTTCTATCATGTCAAACAAATAAAACAGCTAATATGGCTTTTGGCCACCTTATCAGAAACAGAGCAATAATCATTTCCCGAAAGGGAGTTATGATCACTGGTTCTGGAACTAGAATGTCAGTGTTCAATTGCTAGCTCTGCCATCTCCTGGTTGGGTGACTTTAGACAAATTACTTAATCTCTTTGTGTCCATGTTCCTCTATTTTGCAAATTAGGGTAGAATAATGACTATTTAATGGGGTTGTGTTGAATATTTGATGAGATGATATGCAAAAGACATTTAGGAACAGTGCTCAATAAATCTTAACTTGTTCTAGGTACTTTATATGTTTCTATGTGTGTAATTTTGTAATAAATTATGATCCATTCATTGAAAAAGAGTACATATATTAAAACAGTACTAAGAGGTATACCCTGACAATATCTCCATTGATCACCACATAACCACTGTTCAGTATTTATTGAGTACTCTTTCACTTTTATGTACAAATGTATACATAGAATGTATCATGTCCCACCTATTTGCTTTTTTCCATCACATACTGTGAATCTTGGAGATATTTTCATATAGGCGTATGTAGTCATTCACTTTTCTTTTTTAAGCTTCATGTATTTTGTTGTGTGGATGTACCATCATTGATTCAATCAGTCCCCAAATCTGGGTCATTCAGGTTTCTACTTGGTCTTGTTTTCACCAACAATGCTGTGATGGTCTTCCTAATAGCTCAGACTCTGGCATCAGATTGATTGGGTTAACATCCCAGTGCTGTCCCTTATAACTCTGTAACTATGGGTAAATGTTCATCAATCTTAATTTCCTTCAGTACAAATTGGGGATAATAACAGTGCCAACCTTCTAGGGTTCCTGTGAGGATTAAATGTAAAGTGCCTTGCTTGGTGCCTTTTACACCATTTTGGTTATGTCCATTCCCACTCAGATGACCCCATGCATGTTGCAGCAGTATTGTGTTCCTTCCATAGGGTTCTCCATGGCTGCAACCTTTTGAGAACAGAGTGCTGGGCTTTCATCCAAGGTGCCTCTGGCCAAAGTTTCAGTTAGCAGCTGAGTACCAAATTGCTTGTGCCACTCAGGGATTCCTCTGTAAAGAGTAAGCTGTCAACAAATATAAAATAGTACTATTGTATTTTTTAACTTTATATACATTTGAGTTTATCTATATGGTGAAATCCTAGAAATGGAATTGCTAAATCCGAAGGTGCGCATTTAAAACTGATAATGTTAAATTTTCCTTTGTGTTGGATAGTCTCTTCCTCTAACTGTAAGTTCACCTTTCTCCACTCTGCTTTGTACCCCAAGAGGCTGAGCTCCATAAAACTGTGACACCCAGAGTCCTTGCCCATCAGCTTCCAATCAGATTCCCTGTGAGAGACACAGTCACAAAATGAGCGTGAGGGAGAAGGAGGCTTAGACCTCAGCTTGGCAGTGGCCTTATTCCTTTACCAAAAGCTCCAGCTCCAGCTGGGAAGTTCTTCCCCAGTGGCTCCCACTCTCCCCAGGGTTTAACACAACTCCCTCTCCTTTCCTGTTCTGGCCTAAGGGTGCCAACTACTTCTTGCAGTTCCTTGTCCTTGGGTGCTGCTTCACCAACTCTTGTGGGTTGCTTAACCCTGTGCACATAGTTATAATTAATCCTTTAGCTAAACTTCCTTCAGTTACCATTTTAACATGCCATCTGGGATCCTGACTATCCAATTTGTACTCCATGTCTTTATCCCGTGAAGCTCCTGAGTGGGTTTGAACCACCAACCTTTCGGTTACAGCCAAGTGCTTAACCTGGTAGAAGGTATATAGGTTTTCATAATGCTATTCTTTCATTTTCATGCATATTTGAAACTTTTCAAAATGGAAAGGTTGTACACTAGCCAATTTGCACTCCCAACAATACACTATAAGACACTTGTTTCTCATACTGTTGCTGATATTGTCATAACAAATATTTTTTTGAGATTTTACCTAAAATATTTCTTTCTTTCTTTCTGAAAACCACTGCCATTATTTTCATCACAAAGAATGTTTACTGTTGATCTTAAGTTTCTTCAAGGCCTTGTTGTTGTTGTTGTTATGTGCCGTCGAGTCAAACCTGGCTCATAGCGACCCCTCCTTGGGTTTCCGAGGCAGTATCACTACGGAAGTAGGATTGCCCAACCTTCCTTCCGAGGAGTGGCAGGTGGGTTT
>NW_006921842.1:1679741-1680274 GCF_000298275.1 Orycteropus afer afer | reverse complement strand
TTGAACCGCCAGCCGTCTGGTTAGCAGGCAAGTGTCTTAGCCACTATGCTACCAGAGCCTTAGTATAGATAAAACAAAAAGCAAATTTTGCCCCAAGTCAATTCCAACTCATGGTAACCTTGTGTGCTACAGAGCCCAACTGCTCCATTAGGGTGCTAATGGCTGGATCTTTAAGGAAGCAGACCACCAGGGCTTTCTTCCACAGTGGTGCTTGGTGGGTTCAAAGCACCAGCTTTAGGTTAGTGTTGTTGTTATGTGCCGTTGAGTCGGCCCCAACTCATAGCCACCCCTCCTTCAGTTTCCAAGACAGTAACACTACAGAAGTAGGATTGTCCAATCTTCCTTCTGAGAAGTGGCTGGTGGGTTTGAACTGCCAGCCTTCTGATTAGCAGTCAAGTGCCTTAGGCACTATGCTACCAGAGCTCTGTTAGGTTAGTTGTTGTTGTTGTTGTGTGCCGTCAAGTCAAACCTGACTCATAGCGACCCCTCCTTGGGTTTCCGAGGCAGTATCACTACAGAAGTAGGATTGCCCA
>NW_006921842.1:1667289-1679381 GCF_000298275.1 Orycteropus afer afer | reverse complement strand
TTTTTATGATTTTGAGCTTTATTCCACATGGTTCTCACATTCTATCCAGAATCTGCTACATAGATCCCCCTCCAAGTGGTTGACAGTGGTAGCCGGGCAACATCTAGTTCTTCTGGTCTCATAGTCCTATAGGCTGAGAATCACATGGTGTACCAGTCGCTTGGACTAATTGCTCCCATGTCTCTTTGGTTTTCTTCATTCTTCTTTGCTTTGGGCAAGGAGAGATTCATCGTTCCATCTATATGGCTGCTTGCAAGCTTTTAAGATGCCAATCACTATGTGCCAAAGTAGGATGTGGAACAATGTTTTTGTGTAGTATGTTATGCCAATTGAGCTTGATGTTCCCTGTGACTATGGTCCAAAGCCCACAGGTCCAACTGCTCCCTCCCTCTTGTTGGCTGGCTGTGGCCAAGAAGTGACTACAACCTTGTCCCTTGTCAACTCTACTATATACCTGGAAATTCCTACAGAACATACAAATACACTTGTAGAAACATTGTTTCCCAACACTCACCCTGCATAGACATACCTAATTGTTCAGCCAGTCCATCCATGTATCCATCCATATATCAATGTTTGCCTTCACTGACAACACAGTACTGTATGTGCAAAAGGGTTAATCTTCATTAACGATACCTCCCATGTAGCTCCCTATGTCTTCCTCTTCCTCAATACCACTGTGTTGATCACTCACATTTGGTACAATGCCCTTCTCTTCACTCAAATCAATACTTGTCCCTACCTATATAACAGTGTTCCCTCCCCTCCCCTCCCACCCCTGGTAACCAACACAGAAAATTTCGTTCTATATATAAACCTTTCCTTGACTTTTTACAATACCAGGCTAATATACATTTTGTCATTCTGTAAATGACTTATTTCACTAAGTATACTGACCTCCAAGTTCATCCATGTTATACAGTGTTTTGCAGAGTCTAGGTTATTCTTTAGGGTTGCATAGTATTCCATTGTGTGTATGTACTGTAGTTTGGTTATCCATTCTTCTGTTGATGGACACCTAGGTTGTTTCCATTTTTTGGCTACTGAAAATAGTGCTGTGATGAACATGGGTGTGTAAATATCTGTTCTTGTCCTGGCTCTCACTTCTTTAGGATATATATATATAATGGAATGACTGGGTCAAATGGTATTTCTAATTCCAACATTTTAAGGAATTGCCATACAGCTTTCCACAGTAGTTAGATCATTTTATAGTCCCACCAGCAGTATATGAGAGTTCTAATTTCTCCATATCCTCACCAGAATTTGTTATTGTCTGTCTTGTTGTTCTTTGCTACTAGTGTTGGGACAGGATGGTATCTCATTTTTGTTTTGATTTGCATCTCTTTAATGGCTAATGATGGTGAACATTTCTTCATATGTTTGTTGGCTGCCTGGATATCCTCTTTGGTGAAGTGTCTATTCATGTCTTCTGCCCATTTCTTAAATGGATTATTTGTCTTTTTGTTGTTGTGGTGTTGGAGGTTTTATAAATTGTAGAGATAAGTCCCTTGTCAGATATGTCATTGCCAAATATTTTTTCCAGTCTGTAGGTTCTCTTTTGACTCTTTTGGAGAAGTCTTTGGTAGCACATAAAAATTTAATTTTTAGAAGATTCCATTCATCTAGTTTCTCTTCGACTGTTTGTGCATTTTGGGTTATGCTTGATAGTCTATATATGCCATATATTAAAAACTAACTAAATGTCATCAAGTCTGAACTGACTCATAGCAACCCCTCCTTGGGTTTCCAAGGCAGTATCACTATGGAAGTAGATTGCCCAACCTTACTTGTGAGGAGTGGCTGATGGGTTTGAACCACCAGCCTTCTGGTTAACAGTCACATGTCTTGGGCACTATGCCACCCTAAATTTGCCCCTAATTTTTCCTTGAGGAACCGTATAGTTTTAGATTTCACATGTAAGTCTTTGATCCATACGGAGTTAGTTTTTGTGTATGGTGTGAGGTACAGATCTTGTTTCATTTTTCTGCAAATGGATATACATTTTGCCAGCACCATTTGTTAAACAATCTCTTCCCCATTTAATGGATTTCAGCCCTTTGTCAAAGATCAGCTGAACATGGGTTGATGGATCTATTTCTGGGCTCTCAATTCTATTCCATTGGTCTATGTGTCTGTCACTGCACCAATACCAGGCACTTTTGACTACTGTGGCTGTATAGTAGATTTTAAGACCTGGGAGTGTGAGACTTCCTCCTTTGTTCTTCTTCTTCAATAATGCTTTGTTTATCCGAGGTCTCTTTCCTTTCTATATAAAGTTAGTGATTGTTTTTTCCATATCCTTAAAGAATGTTGATGGGATTGCATTGAATGTATAGATTGCTTTGGGTAGAATTGACATTTCCACAATGTTCAATCTTCCTATCCACGAGCATGGGATGTTCTTCCATTTATGTGGATCTCTTACAGTTTCTTGAAGTATTCTTTTATAGTTTTCTTTGTACAGGTCTCTTGTGTCCCTTGTAAGATTTATTCCCATTTTTGTTTGTTTGTTTGTTTGTAGCTATTATAAATGGTGTTGATTTTCTTTTCTCTTTTTCAGCAATCTCTTTGCTGGTGTAGAGGAATCCAACTGATTTTTGGTTGTTGATCTTGTATCCTGCTACTATGCTAATTCTCTCAATTACTTCCAGTAGATTTTTTTCTCAGTCTCTTGGATTTTCTATGTATAGGATCACATCAACAGCAAATAGGAATAGTTTGACTTCTTCCTTACCAATCTGGATGCCTTTGATTTCCCTTTCTTGCCTTATGGCCCTGGCTAGGACTTCCAGTACAATGTTGAATAGAAGTGGTGATAGCGGGCATCCTTGTCTGGTTCCTGTTCTCATGAGGAATGGTTTCAGTCTCTCTCCATTGAGAATAATGTTGGTTGTTAGTTTTGCATATATGTCCTTTATTATGTTGAGGAATGTCCCTTCTATTCCTATTTTGTTGAGAGTTTTGATCAGGAATGGGTGTTGGATTTTATCAAATGCCTTTTCTGCATTGATTGATATGATCATATGATTCTTTGCCTTTGTTTTATTTATGTGGTGAATGACATTAATTGTTTTTCTAATGATGAACCATTCTTGCATACCTGATATGAACCTGACTTGGTCATAATGAATTATTTTTTTGATATGTTGTTGCAGTCTATTGGCTAGGATATTGCTGAAGATTTTTGCATCTATATTCATGAGGGATATTGTTCTGTAGTTTTCCTTTTGAGTGGTGTTTTTGCCTCGTTTTGGTGTCAAGATTATGTTTCCTTCATAAAATGAATTCAGGAGGATTCCATCTTTTTCCATGTTCTGGAATAGTTTGAGTAAGATTGGTGCTAGTTCTTCTCTGAAAGTTTGGTAGAATTATCCGTGAAACAGCCAGGCTAGGCAAAATTTTTGTTGGTAAATTTTTTATGACCTGTTCAATCTCTTCTTTTGTTATGGATCTGTTCAACTTTTTCACATCAGTCTGTGTTAGTTTAGGTAAGTGGTCTGTTTCTAGAAATCTAGAAATTCTTCCAGATTTTAAGCTTTTTGGTGTGCTTCATAGTATCCTGATATTATCCTTTTTATTTCAGTTGGTTCTGTTTTGATGTCATCCATTTCATTTCTTATTTGTGTTATTTGTGTTCTCTCCCTCATTTCCTTTGTTAAATTTGCCAGTGGTATGTCAGTTTTATTAATCTTTTCAAAAAACCAACTTCTAGTCTTGTTGATCTTTTCTATTGTCTTTGCATTTTGTGTTTTGTTTATTTCTGCTTGAATCTTTATTATTTCCTTTCTTCTGGTGACTGTAGGCTTCTCCTGCTGTTCTTTTTCCAATTGTTGGAGATGTTGATTTAAAATGTGGATTTTGGCTCTTTCTTCTTTTTTGATGTGTGCATTTATTGGTATAAATTGGCCTCTGATCACTGCTTTTGCTGTCTTCCAAAGATTTTGGTAGATTGTGTTTTCATCCTCATTTTATTTAAGGAATTTTCTAATTTCATTTTTTATTTCTTCTCTTACTCAGTCATTCAGTTTCCATGTATTTACTCTTTTTCTATTGACCTTCCTGTTGCTGGTTTCTAGTTTTATAGCATGGGGATCTGAGAAGATGCTGTGCAGTATTTCAATGTTTTTAAATTTATGAAGGCTTGCTTTATGGCCTAACATATGGTCTATCATGTAGAATATTCCATGTGTACTGGAAAAGAATATATATTGTGCTGTTGTTGGGTGAAGTGCTCTGTAGATGTCTGTAATGTCAAGTTGGTAAATTGTATTGTTTAGCTCTTCTGTGTCTTTTGTGAGTTTCTTTCCAGTTGTCTATCTTTCATTGAAAGTGGTTTGTTAAAGTCTCCTACTATGACTATGGAATCAACTGTTTGTCTTTTAAATTCTGATTTATGTATTTTGGGGCTCTTTCACTGGGCCCATAGATATTTACTATGGTTATATAATCTTGTTCAATTGATCCTTTAATCCTTATTTAATATCCTTCGTTGTCTCTTACAGTATTTTTTGTCTTAGAGCCAATTTTATCCATAATTAATATTGCTCCTCTTGCTGTTTTTTTTTTTTTTTTTTTTTTTTTTGTTACCATTTGCTTGATATATCTTTCTCCAACCTTTGATTTTTAGTCTATTTTTGTCTTTGTCTCTAAGGTGTGTCTCCTGTAGACAGCATATTGATGGGTTATGTGTTCTTATCCAGTCTGCAATTCTCCATCTCTTGAGTGGTGCATTTAATCCATAGACATTCAGTGTAATTATTGACAAATATGAATTGGTTCAACTTGAACTTGTGGATAATAAAAACAAGTGCACAAGAGCCAAAATATGACCTTGAATATATCCCTCCTTAATTTAGAGACCATCTAAAGAATAATTTGATGCATTGAACACGAAAGACCAAAAACCAGAAGAATTGTGGGATGACATCAAGAATATCATCCAAGAAGAAAGCAAGAGGTCATTAAAAAGATGAGAAAAGAAGAAAAGACCAAAATGGATGTCAGAAGAGACCCTGAAACTTGCCCTTGAGTGGAGAGTAGCTAAAGCAAATGGAAGAAATGAAAAGGTAAAAGAGCTGAACAGAAGATTTCAAAGAGTAGCTCGAGTACACAAAGCCAGTTACTCTAATTAAATATGCAAAGACCTGGAATTAGAAAACTAAAAGGGAAGAAGATGCTCAGCATTTCTCAAGCTGAAAGAACTGAGGAAAAAATTTAAGCCTCGAGTTGTAATATTAAATGATTTTATGGGCAAACTATTGAGTGATGTAGGAAGTATGAAAAGAAGATGGAAGGAATACACAAAGTCACTATACCAAAAAGAACTGGCCTATCTTCATCCATTTCAGGAGATGGTATATGTTCAAGAACCAATGGTATTGAAGGAAGAAGTTGGAGCTGCACTGAAAGAATTGCTGAAGAACAAGGCTCTGGGAATTGACGGAATACCCATTGAGATGTTTCAACAAACAGATGCCCCACTGAAGGAACTCACACAGTTATGCCAAGTGATTTGGAATACAGCTACCTGGCCAACTGACTGGAAGAGATTCATATTTGTACCCATTCCAAAGAAATGTCATCTCCCAGAATGTGGAAATCATTGAATAATATCATTAATTTCTCATGCAAGTAAAATCTTACTGAAGATAATTCAAAAATGGTTTCAGCAGTATATTGACAGAGAACTTCCAGAGGTTCAGGCTGGATTCAGAAGGGGATGTGGAATGAGGGATATCATTGCTGATGTGAGATAGATCTTGACTCAAAGTAAAGAATACCAGAAAGATGTTTACTTGTGTTTTCATGACTATGCAAAAGCATTTGATTGTGTGGATCATAACCAATTGTGCATGACATTGAGAAGAATGGCAATTCCAGAACAGTTAAATGTCCTCATGAGGAACCTGTACATAGAACAGAACAAGGGGACACTGCATAGTTTACAATCAAGAAGGGAGTGTGTCACAGTTGCATTCTTTCACCACACTTATTCAATCTGTATCCTGATCAAATAATTTGAGTAGCTGGACTTTATGAAGAAGAATGTGGCATCAAGATTGGAGGAAGACAACCTGCAATATGCTGATGACACAACTTTGCTTGCTGAAAGTGAGGATGACTTGAAGCACTTACTGATGAAAATTGAAGAATTCAGTCTGCAGTATGGATTACATCTCAATATAAAGAAAACAAAAATCCTCACAACTAGACCAATAAGCAGCATTATGATAAATGGAGAAAAGATTGAAGTTGTCAAAGACTTCATATTGTTTGGTTCTACAATGACGCCAATGGAAGCAGCAGTCAGGACATCAGATGATGTATAGCACTGGGCAAGTCAGCTGCAAAGGATCTCTTTCAAGTGCTGAAGAGCAAAGATGTTTCCTTGAGGACCAAGGTGCATCTGACACAAGCCATGATATTTTCAGTCACCTCATATGCATGCGAGAGCTGGACAATGAATAAGGAAGACTGAAGAAGAATTGATGCTTTTCATTTGTGGTGCTGGCAAAGAATGCCAAAAGTACTGTGGACTGCTAAAAGAACTAACGAATCTGTTCTGGAGGAAGTGCAGCTGGAATGTTCCTTGGAAGCAAGAATGGCGAGACTTCGTCTCACCTACTTTAGTCATAGGAGCTCAGGTAGAGTAGTGCCTAAGGCACTTGACTGCTAACCAGAAGGCTGGCAGTTCAAACCCACCAGCCACTCCTTGAAAGGAAGGGTGGGCAATCTACTTCCATGGTGATACTGTCTTGGAAACCCAAGGAGGGGTCACTATGAGTCAGGTCTGACTCGATGGCACATAAAAACAATAACAACACTTTGGTCATGTTATCAGAAGGTACTATTCCCTGGAGAAGGATGTCATGCTTGGTAGGGTGTAGGGTCAATGAAAGAGGGGAGGCCCTGAATGAGATGGATTAACACAATGGCTGTGGCAATGGGCTCAAGTATAGCAGGGATCATGGGACCAGGCAATGTTTGTTCTGCTGTGCATAGGGTGGCTATGAGTCAGAGATGACTCAATGGCACCTAACAACAACAATAACATGAATTGGTTGCTATCATTTTGTTATGTGTTTTTTCATGGTGTTCCTGGTTTCTTTGTTCCATATAGTCTTCTGTGCTAAGCTCATTATGTTTATGAATCATGTTATCATTTCCTTTGTTGCTATTGTTTTAATATTTGCTAAATATTTGTGCTTGTCCTCCTTTTTATTGTGATGTGAAGGTATATAATTTTTCTTTGAGGTTACCCTGTGATTTATAATTTTCTCCCCGAGTTTATAACAATCCATTCTATCTTGCAACTCTTGACTTCCTCACCATTTAGAAGTTCTGTAACTACACTATTTATTCCCCTCTTTTTTGGTTTCTAGTTGTCCTCATTTACCTATTGATGTCTCTGGTTCTCTGTTTACAATTTTGTAAGCTTATTTTCCTTTGGATACTTCCATAGCTGTGTTGGTTTCTGGGTTGCGTCATCTTGTATTATTAATGGTTGGTTGTTGCTTGCTATTATTGGTTCTCTGTTCAAAGGATTCCCTTTAGTATCTCTTGTAAGGTTAGTCTGGTTTTAAAAAATTCTCTTAATTTCTGCTAATCTAGAAATCTAATTACACCATCATATTTGAGGGACAATTTTGCTGGATATATAATACTTGGTTGGAAATTTTTCTCTTTCAGGGTTTTATATATACCATGCCATTGCCTTCTTGCTTGCATGGTTTCTGCTGAGAAATCAGAACTTACTCTTATTGGTTGTCCTTTGTAGGTAACTTTTTGTTTTCAGGATTCTTTCTTTGTCTTTGGTTTTGATGAGTTTGATGATGATATGTCTTGGTGATTTTCTTTTGGGCTCTCTCCCATTTGGGGTTCACTGGACTTCTTGAATGGATATATTCTCATCTTTCATCATATCAGGGAAGTTCTCTTCCAACAAATCTTGGACAATTTTCTCAATGGTTTTCTTTTTCTCTTCTTGTTCTGGAACTCCAATTACACTTAGGTTATTCCTTATGATGGTATCCCATACAAACCTTAGGCTTTCTTCATTTTGTTTTGATCTTTTTTCGGATTGATCCCTTTCCAAAGAAGTATTCAGGCATTTGTCTTCAATCTCATTAATTCGCTCTTCCATTGATTCCATTCTATACTTTTGCCCTTTCAATGTGTTATCTATTTCTGAAAATTTAGCATTAATCTTCTGGGTTTACATCTGTAGATTCTGTATCATTTCTGATGGTTCATTTATTTTGTGATTTTAGTCTTGTATTTTCTTCTGAAATTGTTCCAGGGTTTTGTCTATGCTTTCCTTAATATTGTCAGTGTTTTCCTTGGTCTGTCTCTCAATCCACTAAAGACAGCTAAATATAATTCTTTTGAATTCCTTATCAGGGATTTCCAATGCTGCTTCTTCCTTAGGGATGTGTTCTGAGTCTGTATTCTGCTCCCTTGTTTCTACCACTTCATCTTGATTCTTTCTGTGGACTGTGATCATCTGTTTTCCCTGAGACCTGTGGCATTGTTGTATTTAGATCTCTGTTAATTGTCGAGAGTAGTTAAGGGTAAGTCAGGCTCTTCTTGATGGTCATTTAGCATTGGCCAGTTGGGAGAGATGGGAGTGGTGGCTCTCACTCAGTAAGTGGAGCTGCAGGAGGTGCAGGTGTGGTTGCATTATATGGGCATGGTTGCTATCTCCCACGCAGTTAGACAAAAACAACAATAGAAAACCATCAAAAATGTAAAAGCAAGTGGACAAAAAACACACTGCATAAACACACAGGAACAATCACCAAAAAAAAAAAAAAAAAAAAAAAAAAAACCCACAATATCTGGGGAGGTGGCAATAAGAGAAAAGAGATACAGTAGAAGAATAATGGAGAAAAAATGGGAAAAATGCAAAAAGAAAATCAAGGAATGGGGTTATCCACAAGAAAGGAAAAAACGGGAACCTAGAACAGGGAGGAGAGAAAAAGCTGAAAAGTAGAACCTGGAGAGGGAAGAATAAAGAATAACAATAAAAAGTTCACACAGAAAAAGAATAACAATATTAGTATTTTTTAAAGAGACAAAAACAAACAAACTGAACAAAAAGGGGGGGAAAAATCTGGGCATGGCAGGGCAAGGCACCCAGGCTCTGTTGGAGCACACAGACTGGGATAGAATTTCTGCCAGCCCAGAAGGTGGGTGGGAGTGTGGATGGCCACACCTCTGTTCACCACAAGGGTGTGGGTTATAAGAGTAACAAAGGGAATATTGCATTTTTCCATTCATTGATGTCCAGAATATCCTTGAAGTCCCCAACAAGGGGAGCCTATTCTTAAGTCCCTGGAATCTGAAAGAATGACTGTCACTTTAAAATATCCCAAATGGTCAAACCACTTGTAAACATTCAAAATGGCTGCACCCTCCGGAGAGCCGAAAGTCCATGGCTCAGCCCATCTCCCTCTTCGCTATTTCCCCTTTTATTCAACAGCCACCAGTTCAGTCCTCTGTGCAGCCCCTGGCTAGCAGGGCTGACTTTTAGGTTAATTCTTAGGTCCTAACACCACTTGGGGGAGCTCTGGTAGCATAGTGCATAAGGCATTTGACTGCTAACCAGGAGGCTGGTGGTTCAAACCCACAAGCCACTCCTCAAAAGGAAGATGGGGCAATCTACTTCCGTAGCGATACTGCCTCAGAAACCCAAGTAGGGGTCGCTATGACTTGGGTCTGACTCGATGGCACATAACAACAACACTTGGCAATATCCAAGCTGTCTGCACCGTCAGGATTGCTGACAGACCGCAGCTACATATGTCTCCTTTTTTGGTGTTTTCATGCAGGTTCTTCTACTAGTTGGAGTTTAGTACACTTCTGTATTCTTCTTTTCAAAGCACAGGGCTCCAGGATTATCTTCTAAACCCGTGTTAATTGGTTCCACTTTTCTTTGTTGAAGAGGGTCTGTGTAGTTTGTCTGCCTATTCTGCCATCTTACCGGAATTCCTAGACGTAGATTCTTATCTTCTCAATATTTTACTAGCTTAATATTTAAAGACCAGAATATCATCTTTCTCAATATGAAGTTGTGGGGTTTCACTTGTCCATGGTAAAATCCTGTCTCTTCCATCTGTATTATCTTTATCACTTTACTGTAAAAGTAAAATTATTCTAAAATAAAAAGTTTATGAAAAAGAAAAAAAAATCCTAACAGTTTTTAATGGTTATAACAATGGATATTTGGTTATTGATACTTCATATTATCCAAAGGGTGATTATAATCATTAAAATTAAACATGAGCAAAATCTTAGCTAATCACAATTTTGGCATTTTCCAAGTAGAATCCATGTTTAAATATTCAGCTTAGGTTATCAGTCCTAAATTAAAAATTGAAATACAGCACATTCAGACTAAGGAGAATGATTCTCTAATACTTAGGTAGTAAAATAACCTGAAAGAGGTTGGCTTTCATGAGACTAAAATAAATTGGATAAGACCATTTGACCAAAAAAAAAAAGCTATTAACTGCTAGTTTCCCCAGCATTTCTGGTAAATTTGGAAAGAAAGGCAAAGAAACTGAGAGGCTCAGATGCCCATATGTTCCTTCTTTTTCCAATTTCTTGTATTCAGATATTCCTGAAATTTGGGCAATTACTAAGATTCCCAAACCCCATGAGATAAGATTCTTTCCATGAATAATTAAGTAGACCTCATTAAGGATACCATATGCCTTCTCATTAAAAAAAAAATTAAGAACTTGTGTCCATGATGATGCTCATTGATACCACCTCAATTTCTGACATTTCTTTTTATAGACCAGGAGTCAGCAAACAACACCCACAGGCCACAGTCAGTGGCAGTCTCTCTTCGTCTGGCTTGTGACTTAGGAATTATTTTTACATTTGCAAATGGTTGGGGGAAAAAAATCAAAAGAATAAATAAATAACAAAGAAAGAAAGAATAAATACAGAGATAGCATATAATGTAGCAGGCTGGAGGCTGTTGTTGTTAGGTGCCGTCGAGTTGTTTCCAACTCATAGTAACCCTATGTACAGCAGAACTAAACTCTGCCCGGTCCCATGCCAGTTCCACGATCCTTGCTATACTTGAGCCCATCGCAGCAGCCACTGTGTCAATCTGTTTCATTGAGGGCCTTCCCTTCCTTTGTCAACTGTCTGCCTTACCAAGCATGACATCCTTCTCCAGGCAATGGTCCCTTCTTACAACATGATCAAAGTACATGAGTTGAAACCTGGCCATTCTTGCCTCCAAGGAGCATTCTGGCTGCACTTCCTCCAGGACAGATTTGTTAGATCTGTTAGCAGTCCATGGTACTCTCAGCATTCTTCACCAGCATCACAACTCAAAAGCATCGACTCTTCTTTGGTCTTCCTTATTCATTGTCAGCTCTCACATGCCTACGAGGCGTTGAAAATATCATGGCAGTATTTATCAGTATTGCTGCAACTGTATTTGAATTATCTTCAGTAAGATTTTACTTGCATGTGATATTAATGATATTCAATAATTTCCACATTCTGTGGGATCACCTTTCTTTGGAATGGGTACAAATATGGATCTCTTCCAGTAAGTTAGCCAGGTAGCTGTCTTCCAAATCTCTTGGCATAGCCAAATGAGTGCTTCCAGAGGGGAATTCTTTTGTTGAAACATCTCAATGGGTATTCCATCAATTCCTGGTGCCTTGTTCTTCACCAGTTCTTTGAGGGCAGCTTTAACGTCTTCCTTCAGTACCATTGGTTCTTGATCATATGCTACCTCCTGAAATGGATGAAGATCGAACAATGACTCTGTGTATTCCTTCCATCTTCTTTTGATGCCTCCTGTATCATTCAATATTTTGCCCATGCAATCTTTCAATATTGCAACACAATATTTGAATTTTTTCCTCAGTTCTTTTAGCTTGAGAAATGCTGAGTGTATTCTTCCCTTTTGGTTTTCTAACTCCAGGTCTTTGCACATTTCATTATAGTAATTGGCTTTGTCTGCTCAAGCTGCTCTTTGAAATCTTCTATTTAGCTCTTTTATCTTGTTATTTCTTCCATTTGCTTTAGCTACTCTTAGATCAAGGGCAAGATTCTGAGTC
>NW_006921842.1:1664892-1667189 GCF_000298275.1 Orycteropus afer afer | reverse complement strand
TGGATTATGTTCTTTTTTCTTTTCTTTCTTTCTTTCTTTTTATTTTTTTAATGCATTTCATTGTCTCAGAGCAAGTACAGCCAGAATGCTCCTTAGAAGTGAGAAAGGCCAGACTTTGTCTCTCATTCTTTGGTCATGTTGTCAGAAGGCACCAATGCCTGGAGAAGGATGTATGCTTGGTAAAGTAGAGGGTCAGCAAAAAAGAAGACCCTCAACAAGATAGATTGACACAGTGGCTGAAATGATGAGTTCATGCATAGCAATGAATATGAGAATGGTGTAGGACTGGGCAGTGTTTCATTCTGTTGTGTCTTGGGTCACTTTGAGTTGGAACCACCTTGCAAGCAACTAACAGTAGCATATGAAATGTGATTTAAATTTTAGCATCCATAAAAAGCTTTATGGGAACCCAACAAAGCTCATTTGCTTGTATGTTGTTTATGATTGTTTTTGTGCTAGAGTGACAGAGCTGAATAGTTGTAACAGAGAATGCATGGCCTAAAAAGTCTAACACACTATCTAGCTCTTTACAGACAACCCTTACCAGTCCCTGTAGAGACAACTGACCCACATGCACAGATCTCTCTCTCTCTCTCTCAATTTATAAAGCATTAGTCTTATATGGGTTTCCACATAAATACCACTCTAGGATTTAAGCAGAAATAGGACAGGTTGGTCTGGTGAAGACAAGACAAAGAGTGTAGCCAACTAAAATGGTTCTGACAGACATTAATTGTCAGGATGGTAAAGACTCAAGTACCAGAAGAGCTAATATATGGTTGATCTATGGCAAGAACTGTAGATCCGGTGGTGTCCCTGGGTGGTACAAATGGTTAACGTGCTCACCTACTAACCAAAAGGTTGATGGTTCAAGTGTACCCAGAAGCACCCCTGAAGAAAATTCTGGCAATCTTCCTCCAAAGCATGAGCCACTGAAGAAAACATGTGCCCTATGGAGCACAGCTCTACTCTGACTCACATGGAATCACCATGAGTTGGCGTCACCATGCATTGGAGTTAATGGTAACTAATAGATCTGGTAGAAAGGAGGGTCCAGTTAAAGAAGTCAGCTGAGGAATAGGAAACATGAGATACTACTATTTAGTGGATTATAGTAACAACCTACCTAATTGAGAAGGTCAGAGTTTGCAAGAGCTGTGTTATCAAGCAGTATGAAACAACCTGCGTTCTAATTGTATGACAGAGGTGACTGTCCCATCTAATACAGCTTTCTGTATTTTGACTACTTTATGCCCAAAGCTACTGATGACCTTCAGAAGAAAATCAAAGTCCTGATGTAACTTCATGCTCTCCATGGATTTACCTTCTGGGATGGCATGCTGAAGAAATGTCACAGATCTCTCCACTACTAGGTTTTTCAGTTCCACACAGTAAAGAAAGCTTTACTTTTATATATGATCAAATGGACCCTGGCTTAGAAGCTTTTCCTTCCTTCATGATCAAATCATATAACCAGTTCCTTTATCAAATTGAAAGCCATCATATTAGCAAACTCCTGGCAAGAATGTTTTCCTTTATTTAACAAAAGTTCCAAACAGCTACAGTCATTCTAATCCCCACACGACCACACAGAAAAAAAAAAAAAAAAAATCTATTGCCATTGAGTCAATGCCAACACAGAGTGACACTTTAGGATAGCGTACAACTGTCCCATATGTTTTCCATTGCTGTAAACCTTCACAGAAGCAGACTGTGTCATTCATCTGCAGAGTGGCTGGTGGGTCAAACTGCTGACCTTTTGGTAGCAGCCAAATGCTTTAACTACTATGCAACCAGAGTTCCTTTTGACTATACAGAAAGTATATAATAAATAATTGTTGGGATAATAAAAGTGAGAAAAAGTGGGAAGTAGTTTAAATAATGCTTATTCTAGAATTTATAATCACCATGGATAAAAGTATAGCATTTAAAGCAGATAAATCTAGTAAAATAAGTGTATTTTAAAGTCCAAACATAGATGCTGAGAAGGGCAAAAAGATGGAAGAAATATTCAGTGCAGTGAATTATTTAACATGGCCCTTGTAGCCACTCCTCCCAAATGACTGGGTGGGACTGTGCAAATGTTAGGTGCTGTGGCCCACCAACAGCATTGCACAGCTTACTAATGATGTAAATCAGACACATGGCACATTTGTGGGGCTGGGACCTTGGAAATAGGTGTATGGAACCCTAACGTGTGGATTGGTCAGTTTTGCTCTCCACTGGGTTTAAAATGGGAGCTCTGGTAGCATAGTGCCTAAAGCACTTGACTGCTAACCAGAAGGCTGGCGGTTCAA
>NW_006921842.1:1661898-1664792 GCF_000298275.1 Orycteropus afer afer | reverse complement strand
GATGGCACATAACAACAACAACAACAGGTTTAAAATGAGCCATCCCTCAGAAGGAAGGTTGGGCAATCTACTTCCATAGTGATACTGCCTTGGAAATCCAAGGAGGGGTCGCTATGAGTCAGGTCTGACTGGATGGCACATAACAACAACAACAACAAGAGGCAGAAAGGGGGATCACACTACCATTAAGGTAGAAGACCCAGGAGTGGAGTGTGTCCTTTGTACTTGAGATCCCTGCACTGAACCTCCTTGATAGAGAATGAGCTATAAAATTTTGTGGGGCAACAAGACATGGTGAGAAGCAGTGGCACAGAAATGGTGGCAGCAGACCTCAGCAGAAGGCCCAGCATGTCAGAGTATAACTGCCCCCATAGAGTTTCCAAGGTAGTGATAATGCCTCAGAAACCCAAGAAGGGGTCGCTATGAGTCGGGTCTGACTCGACAGCACATAACTACTACTACTACAACTAAGTCTTCACAGAAATAGCAGACCCAGCAAGAGACAGCATAGTGGATTTCTTGACCCAAGGAATGGGAAAGCTGAGTGCCTTCAAGCTTGCTGGCAGACTTGGGTTCTCTCTGGGCACCTATTAGCAGAGCTAAAAGAGCTTTGTAACATTCAGTCGAGCAGGCAGAGGTCAAGGTGCTGCAGGGCCTAGAGGCTGAGGTCAGAGAGATGTATGCCTGTTGGCATGACAGAATAGGCTGTCTTGATCAAAGAACTGAATCTTGAGTTGTTTCTCATCCTGAATTATAATAAACATTTACTTCCCTAATAAACTCCATAATTGTACTTATTATGTGTGAGTTCTTTGTGGCCATTGCAATGGATTATCAAACTCAGAAGTAAATTAATGAGTATTTGGGAGGAATAGTTGGTATTAGAATTGACAAAAAGGTTGGAAGGTGACAGCATCTCTGAACTCCACCTCGTGGGTATCATCCTAGGGCTGCTGATGTTGATGGTGATTCTCTATCCCCCTCATGAACTGGAACGAGGTGAGTGAATTACTTTATATGGGCCTTCTAGCCATAATCTTTGTGACTCCCACACAATGATTGTGTTAGACTATGCAGATGAGGTGCCAGCAGTTTACCAGAGGGACTGGACAGCTTGCTGGTAATGCAAATAAGGGGTATGGAAACTGGGATGGTTAAGGTTATGTGTCAACTTGGCTGGGCCATGATTTTCAATAGTTTGGCAGTTACACAGCGATGTAATTTGGCAGTTATATAATGATGTAATTGTCCTTCATTTTGTAATCTGGTGGAGTTAGCCCACATTTTTTGATATACTGTAAATCATAACCTCTATGCCTATGGTTATGGTCCCATTTGGGTGTGAGTTCTTGATTCTATTAATGAGGCAGGAATAGGGTGAAGTGTATAGAATTACTGCTTAATTAGAGGTTGTGACTCAAGTTATCATCCTGACCCCAGTCAATACTCTTTTTCAAGTCATACCCTCATTTGAGTCACACTTTTTATCTTATAAGAGATAAAAAGAGAGAAAAACAAGTATGGATGTGTGTTGGGGGGCACTACTACCTACTACCAAGAGAAGTGGAGCATGACCTTTGGATCTCAGAACTGTGCACAGAGAACCTCCTAGACCTGGGGACAGAGAGCTGTAACACACTGGAAATGGCACAAGATGGAGAGAAGCTACAGTAAATGAAGCTGAGTACCATAGCAGCAAAGAAGGAGACTGGTGTGAGGTGGCCAGGTGGCTACAGGCTAACTTACAAAGGGAGAGAACTGAGCTTCTTTGGGTAGGAGTCCTGCTGGTAGAGTGGGGTAACTTTGGGTATTTGGTGGAGTGAAGCTCGCAAACACATGCAGATAGCTGAGTGCCTTTGATCCAATGCTCACTGGAAGAGTGAGGTGTCCCTGGGCATTTATTAGTGGGGCTAGTGAGTTTTAACATGTGTCCAAGCAGAAGAGAGGCAAGGCCAAGGGGCCAAGGGTCAGAGGGCTAGAGTGACACCTGCCTGCAGGTACAGCTGAGAAGAGGCTATCGTGATCGAAGAACTATACCCTAAGTCATTTCTGATCCTGAATTGTAACTTGATACTTTCCTAATAAACCCCACAACTGTAGTTATTGTCTGTGAATTCTGAATGGCCTATTGCAATGAATTACCAAACTCCAGCAAAGAAGTAGAGGGTGTCATGGAGGGATGGTTGTTGTCAGAATTGGTAAAAAGATGGGAGAGAGAAGGTGTGCCTCATAGGAATCAGCTTTGGGCTATTGACGTTACTATCAATATTGAGGTCATCCATCTTGTGCCATCTCCAGTGTAACAGCTCTCTGTCTCCTTGGTCTAGGAGGTTCTCTGCTCACAGTTCCCAGGTCCAAAGGACATGCTCCACTTCTCTTGGTAGTAGTGCCCTCCCCCATTCCCTGCCCCTGCTTGCTTTTCTCTCCTCCTATCTCCTACAAGATAAAAAGGTGTGATTCAAGTAAGGGCATGACTTGATTCTCTTAGAAGAGGTCAGAAACTGCCCCCAAGCCAGTTTTAATTAGAAATAAACTAATCTCATTCTTTCTTATAAGATGGAGTCAATTAGCTCTGTCTAAATAAATAGAGGATTAACTATATTATATAGATTTGTAGTTATAAAGGTAAGCACTAGAATAAAAATGCAAATCTAGATACTCTCATAAATTATTAGGAAAAACACATACCACCCACTCTGCACATACACATATGTACACACATTAAGCAAGTACATTCTATATAGTAAAAGATTTTAAAAGTGGCAAAAACAGAGAGGCGGGGCAAGATGGCGGACTAGGCAGAAGGATTGCACAGACCCTCTTCAACTAAGAAAAGGGAAACCAATTAACACAGACACAGAAGATAATCTTGGACCCCTGAGCCTTGAAGGAAA
>NW_006921842.1:1647679-1654879 GCF_000298275.1 Orycteropus afer afer | reverse complement strand
GTGGCAAAAACAAAAAACTCAGAAAACGTACAAGATGTGATGTAGAATTAAGGCTAGGGTGGTGTAGTGCCTAAGTCACTTGACTGCTAACCAGAAGACTGGTGGTTCAAACCCACCAGCCACTCCCCAGAAGGAAGATTAGGCAACCTATTTCTGTAGAGATACTGCCTCAGAAACCCAAGGAGGGGTTGCTATGAGTCGAATCTACTGGACGGCAGAGAGTTGAGTTATAGTCATATATATACTACACACCTACAGCAGTATATTTATATATATATACACAAACCAAACCAAACTCACTGCCCTCAAATAGGTTCTGACTCATATCAACCCCTCCTTGGGTTTCCAAGGCAATATCTCTACAGAAGTAGATTGCCCATTCTTCCTTCTGGGGAGTGGCTGGTGGGTTTGAACCACCGGCTTTCTGGTTAGCAGTCAAGTGCCTTAGGCACTATGCTACCAGAGCTCCTATGCACACTAAATTCACTGGGACAGATATTGTTGCCTATTCAACAGCCATTTACCTTCTTTTTCCCTTCTATCAACACCATGGAGTAACTGTGGTACAAATAATTAACTTGTTTGGCTGTTACCCAAAATATTTGAGGTTGGATTCCACCCAGAGGCACATCATAAGAAATGCTTGGTTATCTACTTCTGAAAATCAGCCACTGAACTCCCTATGGAGCACAGTTTCACTGTATGGGGTTCTTCATGAATCAGAATGGACTGGAGTGCACTTTGCTTTCATTAGGGGATGTTCTCAGCCGTAGGGGATAGATCATACTTGGCTAAGCCATGCATAGTTAATCCTGAGTCCCTTTGTCACTGCTAAGAGTAGCCTTGTGATCCAGTTATACAGCTAAAGAAATTTGAAGTAACTTCTATTGTGAGATTTCTGGGAAAGAAGCAGTTAATCAGTTGAAAGGTAGTTTCCTTCAGGGTGTGGTCTGCTTCCAGTACATATGGAAAAGCTCTGGAAAAGGACTATGACTTTTTACTCAGGATCTTGCATCTGGCTCATTATCATTTGGACTTGAATCAGTGGGCTAACTATTGCCTGCCGATCTTGGAATTGTTGCCTTCACACCCTGTGAACCAATAGCCTGTCATTTTACCTGCCAGTCTTGGATTCATGATCCTCTGAAGCCAGAAGCCAGCTGTATTCCTGCTAATCTTGGGTTCATCAGCCCCTGCAGCTGCGTGAATCAGGAGAAGCCTCCACCTTAACATTTGACCACAGACTTGGGACTTGCCAGCCTCTGCAACTATGTAGCCACTTTCCTTGAGAAAAATCTCTCTGTCTCTGTGTCTCTGTTTCTCTCTCTCTCTCTCTCTGTCTTTCTCTCTCTCTATTTATATCAACTTCACTGGTTTTGCTTCTCTAGGGAACCCATTGGGAGACATATACTCATGGTTAGGTTATGTTATATGCAAAAGTAATGAGATCTTACAAATGTAATAAAGGTACCAAATCAGTTAACATGAAGTTAATCAAATGGGAGATTATCATTATGGTTCTGACTAATCAGTTGGACACCTTGAAAAGAGGGCTTAGACTCTCCCTGAAGTATGAGACAGTCTCCTGCTGGCCTTCAACAAGCCAACTGTCAGGAGTTCTATATTCAAAAAGAAATGAATTCATTGAAAGCCGAAATCAGCTTAGAAGTGGATTATTTCTCAGTTGAGTCTGCACACGACAATACAACCTGGCAAATACCATGTTTGCTGCATGTGAGACCCTGAGTAAAAGACTAAGCCAAGCTGTGTCCAGACTTCTAATGCACAGTGTTTTGGATTGAATTACGTCCCCAATAAATATATGTTGTTGTGGAACAGTGGTTAAAGCATTTGTCAGCTAAACAAAAAGCTCAGAGGTTCAAACAAATCAGCCTCTCCACTGGGGAAAGTTGAGGCAGTCCTCTTCCATAAAGATTCACAGCCTTGGAAACCTTATGGGGCAGTTCTACCTACAGGGCTGTTATGAGTTGGAATAGACTGCACACAGGCAGTGGGTTTATAAAACCATTTGGTGGACAGATTTCAGTGGAGCTTCCAGCCTAAGACAGGCTGCAAAGAATGGCCTGGTGATCTACTTCTGAAAAGATTGGCCAGGGAAACCTTATAGATTAAAGTGGAATATTGTTTGATATAGTGCCAGGGATCACCTCAAGTTGTTAGGCACTCAAAATTCATCTGAGAAACAACTATCTCCTCAAAGTAGGGTTGACCTTTATGACATGGATTGAAAAAAGCTTTGGGACCTTCATTTCCTTACGCAGCATGACTTCAAATGAGAAGTCACAGCTACAAAATACATTAGTAATTGGAAAGTGGAATGTATGAATCAAAGAAAACTGTAAGTCATCAAAAATGAAATGGAATGCATAAAGATTAATATTCTAGGCACTAGTGAGCTGAAATGGACTGGTATTGGTCATTTGGAAAAATACAATCATGTGGTCTTCTATGCTGGTGTTTTAGTTCTCTAGTACTGCTGTAACAGAAATATCACAAGTGGATGGCTTTAACAAACAGAAATTTATTATCTTAACCATTTAAGAGGCTATAAGACTGTGTGGGTACTGGCTCTAGGGGAAGATGTTCTCTCCGTGTGTCTCTTGTTCCTAGTAGGATCCCAGTGCAGGGCACCTGGGTCCAGAGGGTGCACCTGCTCCTGGCTCCCCTTTCTTGGTAATAGTAGGTCCTTTTTCTCTGTTCCCTTCTCATTCATTCTATGTTTTGTAAGATAATACCCCACAACCCAGAGAAGGTTGCCTTCCATCAAATCAGGGTTGAGATGGACTAAGGGTGTTGCAACCCACCCTAATCTTAGTCCTTTTACACCGGATCACCTTTCCCATCAGACCACATCATGGGGTATCATTATATATCTGCCACACATCATTACGTAACTTCAAAATCAGTGAGAACTGTGTCCTTGCCAAATGGACACAAATTTTGTGGGGACAAAATTTAACCCATGATACCTGGGAATGACAAATGGAAGACATCTCATTCATCATCAAAAAGAACATTTCAAGATTTATCCTGGAAAAAAAAAAAGAAGAAGAAGAAGGATCAGTAGTTGGTAAACATGGCCTTGGTGATAGGAATGATGCCAGAGATTGTATTACAGAATTTTGTAGACAGAGCCAACAGAGACAGAAAGCCTTCCCTTAGAGCCAGTGCCCTGATTTCAGAATTCTAACCTAAACTGTGAGAATGTAAATTCCTGTTTGTTAAAGCCACCTACTTTGGTATTTCTGCTATAACAGCACTAGATAACTAAGACAGGCCCATTGTCTAAAAGGAATGTGATAGTCTTTTTCTTGACAGCAACTTATGCTATATTTGGGTTGGTTGATCCAACTGAACTGAATAGATAACAGCTTTAAATGAGGCACAAATAACAAGAATCATCTCCAGGTGATCCAGTCAGTAGTCGAGCATATCTACAATTAGGTTCAAAATGCTTACTGGGATATAGTAGTGTGTGTGTGTGTGTCACTGCCCAGGCTTGAGAGTTTGGGGACAAATTTCCATACTGTACTCACCCTTTCAGAAATAGCTACTGGCTTTCTGTTGGGCCCTGATATATTCTGAAAGCCAGGATCATGGTAAAGCAAATGACACAGTGACTTTAGATGTCCCTTATAATCAGGATTTTAGATGATCCCAGCTTCCAAGCACTTAGTCCTCAAAGGGAAGAGGTGAGAGGTGTACGCAGCATCAGACTTGAGTGGATCCTGCAAGCACAGGTAAATTGCATAACAAGATAGACAACACTCTTAAAGGTCTTGTTACTATACAGAATTGACTGTCTATTGTTTTTATATTTTATATACCATATATTTGTGGTATATTTTATATACCATATATTTGTGGTCCATGAGGAATTTTCTATTTCCAACTGACTGTAGAGAAAGAAATTTACATATTTTTAACATATGGTTTTCAATATTCTCTGTCAGAATGGAGCTCTGGTGGCTTAGTGGGTATGACAGTTGGCTGCTAAGCAGAAGTTCAGCAGTTCAAACCTACCAGCTGCTCCATGGGATGAAAATGAGGCAATCTACTTCTCTAAAGATTTGCAGCCTTGGAAACCCAGTGGGGGTCACCATGAGTCAGAATTGACTCATTGGCAGTGGGTTGTTGAAATAGTCAAAGTGGACTGCTACAGCATTATGGTTCCATTTTGAAAACTTCAGAAAGATCATGGAAAGGAGTTCTTCACAGTGGGCAGATTTCAAGCAGACCATCTAAAAGTCTATTTTGCCAGAAGGAAATGTGTTATAGTTGAATCTTCATCAATGCATGGGCAGTGTCTAATAGTTTGCTCAGATCTTCAATGAGTTAGAAAGATTGTGAAAAGGGACATTGGGAAATAGTTGTGAACCACTAATATGGCACTTCAGGGATCTACACCTGCCCTCATGCTAACACATATGGATGAACAAAATACTAAAAAAATCTTCCTTCGTTTCAGTAGGAATGGTCTAGTCAAAATCCAGGAACCTCTCAATTTATGTTTGCCTTGAAGTCTCTTACTGAATGTGGAAAACTTAAGCTTTGGTTTTTATGATCTCACAGGGCATTTGCAAACGAAGGCAAAGCTAGGGAGCATTTAAAGTGGGAAACCTAGCAGGATGTTCTTCCCCATTAAAGTGAGACCCAAAGAGCCAGGTTCCTAAGTATGAGGAAAGTGCCCTTCTCTGCGGCCTACCGGGACAATCACCCAGGGGCTGGGTGGATTGGGAAAAACAATTTGTTCCTGAGTTTTAACCATAAGTGGTCTCTCTGATAGAACTGCAGCCCAGGTTCACACTATGTGTATGGTCTGAAAATACTCAAGCCATGAATTCAGTTTAAAATGGGCCAGACTCTAAGGCAATTGGCTAAAAACCAAAATAAAACAAACAAACAAAAAACCATAAAGGAATCTACTCTGATCTGTTGCTATTGTTAGTTGCCTTTGAGTTAACTCCAACTGATGACCACCTTGTGTTTGCAGAACAGAGCTACTCCACAGGGTTTTCAAGGCTGTGACCTTTTGGAAGTAGATCACAGGGCCTGTCTTCCAAAGTACCTGTGAATGTGTTTGAACTGCCAGCCTTTTGACCAGTAGTTGAGTGTTTAACCGTTTGTGCCACTCAGATACTCTTTCCCCTAATAGAGGCTTTGAAAATTCCAACAAGTAATTTTATAAGCAAAATGATTACTGAACAGTAAAGAAAACAAAAAGCAAGCTAAGTTCACAAGAAACAAGGCACCATGAAAAAACAGGCAGGAACACCAGAGGGCAGAATCAAATAACTCAGATAACGGAATAACAAGAACAGGATGTAAAATAGCTATGCTTGCTATGATTAACAAAACAAGCTTTAAAGTATTGTCAGGAAATAAGAAACTACAATTAGAGAACAATATGTAACACCTAGAAATGAAAGTAAAATTAAAATTAAAACCTCAGTGGATTTTTCCAGACAAAAATAGATTATTTGACACAAGTAGACTGTCATAATGGAAGATACAGAGAATATACTTCAGGCAGAAGAAGAAATCCCAGATGGAAGGTATGAGATGAAAGAAAGAATATTTTTTAAAAAAGGGTAAGTATGTCACCAAATTTAAATGAACATTAATTATGGAAATATTTATATGATGATATTCAAAAAAGCTAGTATGTAAGTTGGGAAGGGCTAAACAGAGTTAACTAAAACCTCAACTCTCTCTATTTTCCCCACAATAATGCTGGGGATAATGGATTATTTGTATTCTGATAAAATTTTTCAAATTAAGTTTCTCACTCAATATGTGGTCTTTCATGTACTTTTCTGTACATTTATGTAGAGGGACTATCAAGGGAATATTTTCTGGGTTTCCCTATATGTTAAATTTCCAACTTAACTGCTGGATACCTCAGTAATTCAGATGTTAATATTATAAACAATGAACACACAAATTCAACTGTAGAGTTTTCACTTGTCCTTAGTTCCCATCTAGTGGATTCTTATTTGTGGCAACTCCATCTGTGCAGATGAGCACAGCTTCACAGTGTTTTCAAGGCTGTGACCTTTCAAATAGAGGTCATCAGTTTTTTCTTGTAAGGCTTCTTTGGGTGAGTTCCAACCACCAACATTTTTTGGGGAGGGGGAAGCTGAGCACTTAACCACTGCTCGAACAGGGCCCTTTGGGATACTGTTACTGAATATTTTGAGCCAAGATTCTAAAGAAGAAACTTGATCAAAAAGGAGAAAGCAAAACACAATTTCCAATTGTTATGGAATGCAGAATTTCTGGAGGCTTTAAGACTAGATGAACCTGGAAGTTATTGCCCTAAGATGATCTGTAAACCTTAAACTAAAAATATCCCCTGAAGTCTTCTTTAAACCCAACAGTAGTTGAACTAGGTTAGGAAAGAATGTCTCTCTTGAACATTGTGCTATTTTAAAGAATTGTCAATATGGGACCAAGTTGATAACAGCAGCTTGAGTTCATGGGGAAGGAACAGAAAAGGAAGGTGAAAATTGGTTGCACAAATTGAAGAATGTAATCTTTGTCATTAAGCAGTAAGTGTAGATAGTTTTCTATCAGTGTATGCTCTGCTATGTATATTTGCAACAACATCAACAAAAAAATAAAATAATCTTTTTTTAAAAGAATGTATTCATGGAAGAGCAGGAGGAAGGGGAAAAAAAGCCAGGAACCCAGACAGAAGAGCAGTCAGCCCCAGGCTTACAGGTGAGGAGAGACAACTCAGGGATGCCCGAAGTAGCAAGTGGGAAGAGCAGGAGAAAGGGGATTAAAAGCCAGGAAGCCAGAGAGAAGAGCAGTCAGCCGAAGGGATTAGGTGAGGAGGGGCAACTCAGGCCTGCCCAGAGTAGCAGGCCGGAAGAGCAGGAGGAAGGGGATAAAAAGCCAGGAACCCAGACAAAAGAGCAGTCAGCCCCAGGCTTACAGGTGAGGAGAGACAACTCAGGGACGCCTGAAGTAGCAAGCGGAAAGATCAGGAGAAAGGGGTTTAAAAGCCAGGAAGCCAGAGAAAAGAGCAGTCACCAAAGGGATTAGGTGAGGAGAGGCAACCCAGGCCCACCCTAAGTAGCAAGCAGGAAGAGCAGGAGAAAGGGGATTAAAAGCCAGGAAGCCAGAGAAAAGAGCAGTCAGCCAAAGGGATTAGGTGAGGAGAGGCAACTCAGG
>NW_006921842.1:1625476-1644704 GCF_000298275.1 Orycteropus afer afer | reverse complement strand
GAATGGCCAGACTTCGTCTCACCTATTTTGGTCATGTTGTCAGAAGGGACCATTCCCTGGAGAAGGATGTCATGCTTGGTAGGGTGGAGGGTCAACGAAGGAGAGGGAGGCCTTCAATGAGATGGATTGACACGGTGGCTGCGATGATGGGCTCGAGTATAGCAGGGATTGTGGGGCTGGCGTGGGATTAGGCAGTGTTTTGTTCTGCTGTGCATGGGGTCGCTATGAGTCGGAAACGACTCGACGGCACTTAACAACAACAACAACAACATTCATGGACTAGGTAGGACCTGACATTTTATGTCTTACAGAACCAGGGAGAGAGCCACACATCCTAGAGTGTAGAGGTTAAGTCCTTCAGCTGGACTCAAAGGGCTTCTAGGAAAGAAAGTTTAAGACCAACATCAATGGATATGGAATTATGGTTTTAGACAGTCATTAATCACAATCACAAGCACTGTGTCTCCTTTAGGCGAACAGCCATGTTTATATCGTTACATTAGATTTTGTCAAGAAAAGAGAGCCACTCTGGTATTCCAGAAAGAAAGACTTAACCGAGAAATAAGGGCTTGCACTCATGTCTGAAGATCTGGGAAAGTCACAGTCAATGAAGATCTGAGAAGCTGCAGCTGGAAGGTTGGACAAGCACATGCTGAGACCTCAGCCTGAAGCACTGAGGTGCATGGCTCTCAAGAGCCTGCTAAGAAATTGCTGCAATTCTCAAAACCTCTGAGAAATCTCCCACTGCTTGTCTCAGTCTGCACAGAAAAAGCAGGAGGCTCTCCAACCTTACTTACAGTGAAGTTGTTGAGAATCACAACTGCCCAGCATCTGCCTGCAACCACCTCTGGGGGATAATGACCTCTCCTTCTCTTCTGTGTCCCATACCTCACAAAGTCCCTCCCATTGAAAAACGTGTACTGGGAAGGGGATTCTGGAGATCTGTTTCCTAGCTCCTCCTCTGCAGAAAGGTGCCGGGAGAAGGATGCTGGGCTGACAGCACACAGTCCAGCACGTGAGTTATTAAATGGTGTGCAGGTGGGTTGGCTGACAAGCAAACGTCACTACCTGATATACACTAGTCATGAGTTTATGAGATTCATTTAAGTTCAGCAAATATATTTTGGTGGCTAAGGATTCTGGTGGCATGGTGCCTAAGGCATTTGACTGACAACCAGAAGACTGGTGGTTCAAACCCACCAGTCACTCCTCAGAAGGAAAACTGGGCAATCTAATTCTGCAGAGATATGCCTTGGAAACACCAGGAGGGGTCGCTATGAGTTAGATTTGACTCGATGGCAATGAGTTTGGTTTTTGGAGTTAAGGACATTATGCTCAATAATGTCATATTATGGGGTTTCTATTTATTTATTTATTTATTGTAGCTAAGGACATTGTGCTTGTATGGTTTACAATCAGGAAGGGAGTGTTTCAGGGTGGTATCTTTTCCCATACTTATTCAATCTGTATGCTGAACAAATAATCTGAGAAGCTGGACTAAATGAAGAACATGGCATGAGGATTGGAGGAAGACATTAACAACCTGCATTATGCAGACGACACAACCTTCCTTACTGAAAGTGAGGATGACTTGAAGCACTCACTTATGAAGATTAAAGGCTTCAGTCTGCAGTATAGATTACATGTCAACATGAAGAAAATTTAAATCCTTACAACTGGTCCAATAAGCAGCATCACAAGAAATGGAGAAAAGACTGAAACTGTTAAAGATTTCATATTACTTGGTTCCACAATCAACACCAATGGAAGCAGCAGTCAGGACATCAGACAATGCATTGCTCTGGACAAATCTGCTGCAAAAGACCTCTTTAAAGTGCTGAAGAACAAAGATGTCTCCTTGAAGACTAAGGTGCTCCTTCCCCAAGCCATGGTATTTTCAAACACCTCATATGCATGTGAGAGCTGAACAATGAATAGGGAAGACCTAAGAAGAGTTGTTGCTTTCGAGTGTGGTGCTGGCGAAGAGTACTGAAAGATAATGAAAAAATCTGTCCTGGAAGAAGTACAGCCAGAATGCTCCTTGGAAGCGAGAATGGCCAGATTTCATCTCACCTACTTTGGTCATGTCAGAAGGGACCACTCCCTGGAGAATGATATCATGCTTTGTAAAGTGGAGGGTCAGTGAAAAAGGGGAAGGTCCTCACTGAGACTGATTGACACAATGACTGCAACACTGGGCTCACGTATAGCAAGGATTGTGAGGCTGGCACAGGACTGGGCAGTGTTTCATTCTGTTGTACATAGGGTTGCAATGAGTTGGAGCCACCTCAGTAGCACCTAACAACAACAAGGACATTATGGTTGGTAAGGCAGAGGGTCAGGGAACAGGAGGAAGACCAACAACAAGGACTGACACAATGCCTCCAACAATGCACTCAAACATAGCACCAATTGTGAGGATGGTGCTGGATCAAGTGTTTCATTCTGTTGTACATAGTCACTGTGATTTACAACCTATTCATCAGCACCTAACAACAACAACAGGATGTATCAGGGGCTGTAAAATGTGCAAACTCATGGTTTGCACAATTTAGCTCAGTAACACTCGAAGGACTTTGAAAGCTCATTTTTCTAACCAAGACAGAGGCACATGTTTGGACTGGAAACACTTGTGTTGTGTTCTGCAGATCCGGGGAGCTCAAGGTATGCAGTCCATAGTACTGGCCTAGCTACAGCACTTCCTAGGAACCAGAAGTATGAAACGAGTCCAGTGTGTTTAGAATGAAGTATCACTGAGAGGCAAAAAGTATATGCTTTTCCATGTTCATCAGTCAACCTTATAAACATTTTTTTCATGGGTTTTTGTCTTCTTATTTTTAATCTAAGTAACTTCATAGAGTTGATCAGGGAGAAATGATGACTGTGGATCTGAGTTTTGTGAAGCACAGGGGTGACTTAGAAAGGAAAAGAGACAGATTTGGCATTCCACATAGTCACCAAGTAACCCTGAGCCCAAGATCTTGACTCCAACTGTGGCACTCAAAGGAAAAACAGGCCCCCTGGTGGTCAACAGAATTGTATGCAGAGGATGAGTCCAGAAACTCCAAACAGAGTCCCAAAAGTTGATGGAGAAATAGGATAGGAAGAAAGTGTCCAGAAGCCTCTGAATGTGGGGGTGTGGAGCCTATAAGGCCTCTCTCACATCCGTCAGCACAGGTCAGGCCTGTGGCCCTAGGCTGTGGCTGATGGTGCTCCTGCAGCCCCTCTAGGGTTGGGTGTAGTTTGAGAGAGAAGTGAGCACACACACAACTCTGGCCCTTCTTTGCCTCTCCACCATCATCCTCTCTCCATAGGTGATACCAACACCTACTGTTTTGGTTACTTCGTGCTGCTCTAACAGAAAATACTGCAAATGAGTGGCTTTAACAAATAGGAGTTTATTCTCCTACAGTTTTAGAGGCTAGAAGTCCTAGTTCAAAGTGCCAGGCTCTGGGGGCTGGGTGAAAGCCCCTCGGCCTTGGGCTTCAGCTCTGCCTCTTTCTTCTGGGCCATGGATGCTAGAGGCTTTCTTCACTCAGGGAGCTGCTGGCTGCTGAGTCTGACAAACCCAAGGTTGACAAGTAAAAAGAACAGTCCCAATATTACCAAACCACAGGGCAGGCCACTGATTCAAGTCCATTAACGATCCCAAGATGAGCGGACGACATGGCAGGCTACTGAACAAGGACTCAGCTACATGCAGGATTCAAGTGTGCCAAAAGCTGCAGAACTTTGTCAAGGCTTCTCCTTGTGCACTGGAAGCCCACCACATCCCTAGGGCAGCTACTCAGCTGCTCCAGTAGATTCCACCAGGGAGTTGATTAACAATCTCACCATGGGACTAACTACATCCAGCTGCCCAACCACTCAAAACCAGGCCCAGACAAGTTGACACACAACCTTAACTACCACATCTGCCTTTTAGTTTTCTCTTTTTGGCTCATAACCAAATATCAGTGGGAAAGGCAGAGCTGGCAAGGGCAGAGCAGGACCTGGAATTCACTCTTGGGATCAGAGTTTGGGAGAAGGATAGGTGGCAATCGGAGTGGGGGTAGGGAGATATGGGATTAATATCGGGAAGGCAAGACCTAGTGTCCCGGGTCTGGTACTCCAGATGCTCCACTTCAAAACAAGGGCCACCACGGCTGCTTCACAGAACCTCAGATCATTGGTTTGCCAAGCGCAGGGACCCAAAGCCCCCAGTCCCCACCAAGGGCCAGGCCGCTATTGGCCACCTGTGCTGGCATAAGCAGGGGCCTCTGGGCCTCAGTCCTGCAACCAGGGGAACCTGGTTATGCCAGAGCCTCGCCTTTCTCAGAGTTACATTTGAGGATCTATGGAAACTCACCCTGTCAATTTGCCTCCCGCCTCCACTTGCAACCCAAAGGTCCTTTTTATCCAGCTTGTCTCTCTTGGACAGAGACCTTTAGGCAGCCAACGTCCAGAAGGCGCTCTTGTGACCTGGGTGGGGGTGGTGAGGGGCTGCATTTCTCTGCAGCCTCGGAGACAGCCAGAGAGGGATAGAGATCGCAGGGCCCTCTTGGAGCCTGCTCCTCCCCACTCGGCTTGTCAGAAACCAAAATGCTTTGGAGCTTTGGATCCTGATCTCAGTGTTAAATTTTAAAGAGGATCTATCTTGTTTGGAAACCATGTGCACAAAATCACTAAAATGGTATTTCTGAAACTCAAAGGTAACATTTTTTCACCAATTACTTTTTATGACTGTCCTCTAGATCAAATACATTTTGATGAACACAGAAATTCTGTAAACAAAAAGTAATGAATAGCAAAATCCATATAGATACTGAAAACAAAATGTAAAAATTATTTCATTAGTTTCTCAGGGTGGTTGTATCAAATTGCCACAAACTTGGTGGCTTAAAACAACACAAATTTCTTCCCTCACAGATGTGGAGGCGGTAAGGCCAAAGTCAAGGTGTAGGCTGGGCCACACTCCCCCAGGCTCTAGGGGATAATCCTCCTTGTCTCTTCCAGGTTCTGGTGGCTCCAAGTTGCTTGGCTTGTGGCAGCATCACTCCATCTCTGCCTCCATCTTCACATGGCCTTCTCCCCTGTATCTTGGTCTTCTCTTCTTTCTCTTCCAAGGACACTAGTCATTGGATTTAGGGACCACCCAAATCCAGGATGATCTCATCTTGAGATCCTTACTTTAAGTACATCTGCAAAAGCCCTTATGGCAACATACAGACAGTCTGAGGTTCTGGGACATATGTTTAATGGGACACCATTCAACCCACTAAAATCATGAAATAACAATTTTCATTCATAGTAATGCAATTAGATATGAGTATTCTAGCCTTTTAAAAGGCGAGTAATAACTACAGAACTTCTTGAGGAATATGTCAATCAACTGAGATTTTATTTTGAGATTGTAATAGGAATGCATGAAAGCAGCATAAAATCATCTGATTTAAAACTCTGGTTGAACAGATGGACAATTATTTACATGCAGAACATTAGTTGTTGCCCTGAATTATTTCTAACAATGATTTTGATATAATAATAAAAAAGTAGAAAAACTTGGTTTCACTATTTCTCACTTCTCTTTCCTTTGAAACAGTTTACAAGTAGTTTATATTGGCTTCCAAATGTATTAGATCTACTAACTGACTATTCAAATTCCAAAAGAAATAAAGTAGTACATGTTATAAATTTAAAAAAAAATTATTGTGATTTGGGTGAAAGTTTACAGGGGAAATTCACTTTCCATACAGCAGCTCACATACACTTTGTCTCATGACATTGACTGCAATTTCCCACAATGCAACAGCTCCCCTCCCACTTCTTCCCCATAGTTACCCCTTCCCTGTGTTCTTCCTGTCCCAGCTGTCCCTCTGTGGATACACAGCCCTTCTATTCTCCCATGATTGATCTATCCAAGGAGTGTATCTATCTAATGTAAATGTTCAGCTCATATGCCTGTCATTTGTTTGGCTGAAAGCCATAGGAGTGGGTTTAATTCCAGACCTGAAGGGCAGCTAGGGGCCATAGTGGTTCCATTAGGCTCTATCACATCAGCAAACCTGGTCCACCCACCCACCCCCTTTTTAAAAATGATTTTGAGTGTTGCTCCACATTGTTCTCCCACTCTGTCTAGGATCTCCTACATACATCACCCTCCAAGTGGTTGACAGTGGTAGCCAGGCACCATCTACTTGTTATGGTCTCACAGTTGTATAGGCTGAGGATCACATGGTGTACAGATCATTCAGAATCATGTTATAAATTTTTAAAGAAACATAACAAATGTATTGAATTAAAATTATATAGTTCTACCAGAAGGCTGGCGGTTCAAACCCACCAGCCACTCCTCAGAAGGAAGATTGAGCAAACTACTTCCCTAGTGATACTTCCTCAGAAACCCAAGGAGGGGTCGCTATGAGTCAGAGACAACTCGATGGCACATAACAACAACAACATGGGAATTAGTTTTCCAATTGTGTGAAAGGACAATTATATTTTTATCCTTCTTTTATTTTTCTATAGGTGCTCTGCTGGTGCAGTGGTTAAGGTACCTGGCTGCTAACCAAGAGGTTTGTGGTTCGAACCCATCAGCTGCTCCGAGGGAGAAACCTGAGACAATCTGCTTCCATAAAGATTTACAACCTTGGGCAACCTATGGGGGCAATTCTACTCTATCCTATAAGGTCACTAGGCATCAACATGTACTCAATTGCAGTGATTTGGTTTGGATATTACTTTGCTAGGCATAGTTGTTGGAAACAGTTTGCTTTATAAATTACTTGCTAACTAGATAAAAAAAAATTATATTCGTCAAATTTTCTATGCAGATGTTTTTATTAGCACCATGTTATTGAAATGCCAAAATGCCCTATATTTGTACTCTTCTTCCTTTTATATATATTCACTGTGCCAACTTTTTCTTGTGTTCAGAAATTCCAAAAAGTATTGAAGGATTCCCTTTAGTACTTATTGTTTTGTTTTGTTTTACAAGAACCTTTGTGTGTGTGAGAAACATCACTAGAAAACATTATGAAAGAGAAATTACCAAATCTGCATGCATCTTTCACTGTGTAATAAAATGGAAACATTATTTTTCACTTCAAGGACTGTTGCTAGAGATCGTGATCTTGGGTTTTTATTGGTCCTGAGTCCCCAGTACCTGTTGTGAGAAGCCTGAGTTTGAATGAGGCAGTGGGGAATAATCCTGTGTGATTTCCACATTTGACAACCCTGTAATCAAAGTCCTGAGGCAGAGCTATCCCTGAGTTTTAGGTCTTTTTGGAGGAGATTCCCCTGAAGGTTCTCTCTGGCCATCAGGACACTCAGTTCTTAGCTCTTAGAGACTCTGAGCTCCCCTGAGATGATATTTCTTGGACTCTGAAACAGGGCAAACATCCTCTTCTCTCAGGACCCTCAGGAGCTGCTCTGGGGACAAGATCTGCCTTTGTGGGAAACACCTTAAAAAAAAAACCAAAAACTAAACCCACTGCCATCGAGTCAATTCTGAACCATACTGCTCCTGTTTGGGTTTCCAAGACAATAAATCTTCATGGAAGAAGATTGCCCAGTCTTCCTTCCACTGAGTGGCTGGTGGATTTGAACCACCAACCTTCTGGTTAGCAGTCAAATGCCTTAGGCACTATACCACCAGAGCTCCTTTTAGTAGAACAATAAGAATAATTTAAAAGGAAAGACAAACTACAGATATACAAAGCAACATAGAGAAATCTAGGACCAATTAATGACAACCACAGGGATGTGTTCTTTTGATGGCCCTCATTCCAGAATCCCAGGCCAGGGCTCTGGTACTAGGTGGAAGGTTCCGAGCTCTCCTGTGCACACCCTGGTCCCTGGTAGGAGACTATAGAGGGTTAAGATTTGAGAGCCCATGAGTCTGGGATCTGGTCTTACTCATTTCAGTAGCTTTCACCAGCAGTTCTGCAGCTTGCTAGCTGCCTGATCTGACAAGTCAACCATTCTATGCTTTAGTTTCTTCATCTGTGAAGTAGGATTAGTAACTTTACTTACCTCATGCTTTAAGTAAAATAATGCATTTAAAGTCATCAGCAAAGTTCCTGACACATAGTAAATGCTCTACACGTGATGGCTTGTATTTTATCCTCCAAGTAAAGTTCAGTACCATTCAGTATTCTCTGATTATTTCCCAGGTATTATTACAGAACAATAAACATCTCACATTGAATAAACATAAAACATGCTTACAAATCAGTACAAATCAATTAGAAAAAATAAACACCTCAACTGAAATTGGTCAAAGATAGAGATAGGAACTTTTTTGAAAAAGGTATGAACATGGTTTCCAAAGAAGTAAAGTGAACTAACAACTACAACCAAACAGGAGAAACTCCAGAGTCTAGAAATGGCACAACATTGGCAAATCTACCTTTATTCTTCTTAGAAGTTTTCTTGCTTGTAACATAAGGAGACTATTTGTGCTTCTATGTTGGGTGAGGTAGGCACCTTTGTAAATACATACCCAAAAAGTTACTCTAAAAAACAGGGTGGCAAATATATCAGTACCCAGAAGGTAGTCAAATGCTTATAATCTTTCACCAAGTAATTGTACTGCTGTATGTTGTTGTTGTTGTTAGATGCTGTCGGGTCATTTCCGAATCATAGCGACCCCATGCACAGCAGAACAAAACACTGCCCGATCCCACGCCAGCTCCATGATCCCTGCTATACTTGAGCCCATCATCGCAGCCACTGTGTCAATCCATCTCGTTGAAGGCCTCCCCTCTTTCTTCGACCCTCCACCCTACCAAGCATGACATCCTTCTCCAAGGAATGGTCCCTTCTGACAACATGACCAAAATAGGTGAGACGAAGTCTGGGCATTCTCACTTCCAAGGAGCATTTCAGGTGCACTTCCTCCAGGAAAGATTTGTTAGTTCTTTCAGCAGTCCATGGTACTTTAGCATTCTTCGCCAGCACCACAACTCAAAAGCATCAATCAACTCTTTTTCGGTCTTCCTTATTCATTGTCCAGCTCTCACATGCATATGAGGCAATTGGAAATATCATGGCTTCTGTTAGGCGCACCTTAGTCCTCAAGGAGTCATCCTTGCTCCTCAGCACTTGAAACAGTTCCTTTGCAGTTGACTTTCCCAATGCTACACGTCATCTAATGCCCTGACTGCTGCTTCCATTGGCATCGATTGTAGAACCAAGCAATGTGAATTCTTTGACAACCTCAATCTTCTCTCCATTTATTGTGATGCTGCTCATTGGTCCAGTTGTGAGGATTTTTGTTTTCTTTACATTGAGACGTAATCCATATTGCAGACTGTATTCTTCAACCTTCATCAGTAAGTGCCTCAAGTCATCCTCACTTTCAGCAAGCAAAGTTGTACTGTCTGCGTATCTCAGGTTGCAAATGATTCTTCCTCCAATCCTGATGCCATGTTTTTCTTCATATAGTCCAGCTTCTTGGATTATTTGCTCAGCATGTAGATTGAATAAGTATGGGGAAAGGATATAACCCTGATGCACTCCCTTCCTGATTTTAAACCATGCAGTTTCCCCTTGTTCCATTCGAACGACAGCCTCCTGGTCAAGGTATAGGTTCCTCATGAGTACAATCAAGTGTTTGGGAATTCCCATTTTTCCTATAATTTGTCATGATCCACACAATCAAATGCCTTTGCATAGTCAATAAAACACAAGTAGACATCTTTCTGGTATTCTTTGCCTTGACCCAAGATCCATCTGACAACAGCTATGATATCCTTGTTCCACGTCTCTTCTGAATCCAGCCTGCACCTCTGGAAGTGCTCTGTCAATATACTGCTGCAACCGTTTTTGAATTATCTTCAGTAAGATCTTACTTATGTGCAATATTAATGATATTGTGTTATAATTTCCATAATCTGTAAGATCACCTTTCTTCGGAATGGGTACAAATATGGATCTCTTCCAGTCAGTTGGCCAGGTAGCTATCTTTCAAATCTCTTGGCATAACCGAGTGAGTGCCTCCAATAGGGCATCCGTTTGTTGAAATATCTCAATCGGTATTCTGTCAATTCCCGGAGCCTTGATCTTTGCCATTTTTTTTTTTTAATTTTATTTTTGCAAATATTTTGACCATGTATGCTGTTCTGCTGCATACATGGTCAAAATATTTGCAAAAATGAATTCATGTACAATTGGTCATGAGTGTTACTAATATAAAAAAGTAATTATATATACATACACATATATATTCAACAGGAGCTTCGGTAGCGTAGTGCCTAAGGCACTTGACTGCTAACCAGAAGGCTGGCAGTTCAAACCTACCAGCCACTCCTCGGAAGGAAAGTTGGGCAATCTACTTCCATAGTGATACCACCTCAGAAACCCAAGGAGGTGTCTGTATGAGTTGGGTATGACTCGATGGCAAATAACAGCAACATATTATTAAACACTGAAAAGTCAGGAACTGCTCTATGTTAAATCCCCTCCAATGAAATTTAATGAGATCACTAAAATCAAGTTTTGAAGGGTAAAACATGACATGAGACATGTTTCTGAAATGACAGTAGGGGAAAATGCAGTGTAAAAAACTGCATTTGCAATTCTAATATTTCAGAATTATTTATATTTGCATAAGGCAGATTTTTCATGTAAAAAACCTTCACATATATTTACATCAAGTCATAGTACTGTGATTGTGGATTTTCATTTGTAATTTTCTGCTATTTCTTGCAAAGACATTTCTTTTTAACAAAAAGAAAACAAAATGAAACAACAGAATAAAGAACCTGACTCAAACAAAAGACTCTATAGCCCTTTCATATTTGGTGTACTAGTTATAATACATGTTTAATGAAGCCAACTGTAGAAGTGACCCATTCCATTAATACTTACAGAACAGGTGGCTTCATAAATTTACTAAGTTAAAAACATCTCCACATGAATCTTATATAAAGGATATGGTGTCAGGGAATCAGCATCCTGTCTACATTCTCCACCTGTAACAGAGGAGGCTGGATCCTCACCTTCTCATGCTTGCCTGTCAGGGTCCCTATGACTCAGCTGCTCACAATCCTAAGGAGCTTTAGGAGAAATATGAGCCCAGCCCTGCACCTGTCCTTCAGAAATGGCCACAGGACTGGGCTGCCTGGTACAATGGGGCCTGACCTCTGTCTGGCCTCAAGCCTATGGCTCCATCCCAAAGCTTCTTGACCAGTTCTTCAGGCTCCATTTCCCACCATCCTCCCTATCCCCCCCCCCTTTGTCCCATCTAATCTACCTGACAAGCTCCTTGCGGACAGGCTTTATCCGAGCTGAAGCCCTGCCCACCTGCCAGCCAAGTCCTCTTCCCAGATTTTCCTGCACACCAAAGAACCAAAACCAAACTCACTGCCATCAAGTCACTTCCAGCTCATAGCGACCCCTCCTTGGGTTTCAGAGGTGGTATCTCTACAGAAGTACATCGCCCAGTCTTCCTTCTGGGAGTGACTGGTGTGTTTGAACCACTAGCCTTCTGGTTAACAGTCAAATGCCTGAGGCACTACAGGAGGTCATTATCTCTGATCAGCAGAACAGAAGCAGGAGATGGACAATTAATTCTACTACTGGAGCTGAGGTCTTACAAGTGAAGCAGTGGTGACACAAACTCACACCCTCTCCCTACCTGAGCCATTCTTCCTCCAGATCATAACTCTACAAACTTGACCAGCAACTACCACAGCTCGAAGGAGAGCCAGACTGGCAAAGATTCCTATGATGAAGATGATAGGCCAAGGAGGCTGCTCTGGGAAGAAAAGGGAACATGAGGGGCCCTGACCCTGCTGAAGGTTCCCTGAAGGGCTCCTGCTTTCCTTGACAAGAGGTTGCGCACTCCTCCCTCTTCTTACCCCATCTCAGGGTGAGGGGTTTGCACAGCATGGGTGTCTCTGCTCCTCTCCAGAGGGCACCACCATGGCCCTCATTTCTGGAAGGTCTTCTCCCCTGCAGCCTTGTGTCCACAAGCACCATGTCCTGGGTCTGGTCCTTTCAGTCCTGCTGCCAGGTCACTGTGATCTCCACTGGGCAGAAACCTAGTGCTGAAGACCACAGCATGACATCATCATAGGGTGGTTGTTAGAGATATGCCATGCGTGGCTCTTCCGGGTTCTTCTTCATTTCCTGCTGCCCCACCCAAGGTCATAAGTCAGTTAAAGGAAGTCAAAACTGAGCTTCCTGAAAGGTGCGAATTTTAAAAGGCAACATAGCCTCTGATGGGTTAAGACCCCTTCCCCCAGCTCTGATGTACAACCTCATAACCCCAGGTCTATACAAGACCACCCTCTTCCTGTTCTTCCTTCCTCTTCTTCCTCTCTCTTCTTCTCTTCTTTCCTTCGTCCTCTTTTTTTCTTCCTCTTCTTTTCTTCTTCGTCCTCTTCTTCTTCTGTCCTTCCTCAGTGCAGGTGCCCTTTCGCCTCCTTAATAAAATCTCCTGTTGGGTACCCTGGTGTGTGGCGTGGTCTTTGAGTGCTGATGGAGCTCTAACAGTGGTGGGTCACAAGTGTTAATGGCAAATCTGGGGAAAAGGATCAAAGAGAATTCAGATTGTTTGACTTTCTTCCCATTATCCATTAAAGGGAGTCACATATAACTATTATGGGGAAGGGCAGGGCAACTGGAGAGGGAAAATGAGAAAATTAAACATTGGCTGTATCCACAGGAATCTATAAGGAAATGCTATTGTAAAGCAGGTTCTATACCTGCACATGTTGGAGGCTTCAGGTGGCAAGAAGGGGGTTTTTGGTCCTTTAACAAGTAAAGGCAGGATCAGGAGAGCAGCAGGCCTGGGACTGAAGTTTGGGGCAATGTACGAGAGAAACAAATCTAGACAGAGGTTGATCTCCAAGGTCAGGCTCATAAGAAGTGCTGTTCAATTATTTCTCTTGACATTGTTTTTCTTTCCCCTCTATTTTCACACTGGAGGCTTCATGGTCCCTACACGTCCCAGAAAGCCCTGTCAGAGTGAAAGATCCAGAGAGGGAGTCACTCATTCTCCCCATCAAACTCCCCATAAACTGGGGGAAGTGTTGTCTGACGGATTGTTACCTTCCCTATTGTCCTTAGGGAGATCATCCTTAGGGAGATCCAGGGAGGCTGCCCAGGCCCTCACTGCCCGCATGCAGTGTCATCTTCTCCAGTTCTCCAGCAATCTGTGGAGAGAATTCCAAGCACCTGTCTTCCGACGGGGCCTGGAAGCTCTGCTGCCCAGGCCGGGTCCTTCTTCTGTCCTGCCTCGGTACAGAAGCTCAGTCCTAGTCCGGAAGCTAGAACCACCACTGGCGGGCAGTGCGCTGGGTGAAGGAGGCTCTAGGTCCCGCCCAGTGCAAATGACCACGCCCCGGGGGTTGAGACCTTGGCCCCTTTCGCGGCCTGCCCTCCTCCTCCATCCTAAAATCAGTCATTGGCTTCAGCAAGTGTCAGCCTAGCCCAGATTTAAACTGTAACAAAATACAAATGCTGGGGGCTTTCCACTAGGTAAGAGGACCCAAAGAGTCACGGGGACCACTGGGTGGAGGTCCACCGCGACGAGCTGCGCGTGGTTCGCGACTTTCCTGGACCGAAGTCCTACGAAGCGTACTGAGACCCGTGTGGTCCCTGGGCAGGTTCCTCTTGTGTGGTCGCGCGCGCGCGCGCGCGCGCGCGTGTGTGTATATGTATGTATGTGCGCGCGCGCGCGTGCAGGAGGAGGAGAGAAGCAAGTAGGGAGGAAGGAACGTGAGGAAGAGGAAGGAGAGGAGAAATACAAAGGCTGTGAGATCCCATGCTCGCAACCAGAACCCTCCTGTATTCCTCCCCGCGCCCCCAACCACCACCACCACCATTAGGACCCGCAGTTTCTCTCGACCCCGCCTCATACCGAAAACCTCCAACCGGAGCTGGAGGAGTGTTCAGGTCACCCGGATCCTGCGCCTCGGGACCCACGGATTCAAGGAGAAGGCTGTCTTTCTTATGGCTTTTTCCTACAAATACATTTCCTGTAACTCTGATTGAGTCATCTGAAAACAGATATCCAAAGAAAACAAATATTAGATAGTGTCATCAGTCTGCATGCAGAATAACCTGAAAGGGATTGCAAACAAAGTGAAACTTAAGAAAAAGCCCCTCTTAGATGGACTTCCGGGTGCTTGTTCCCACTGTCCTGCCCCCACACTCTCTTTGTTGGTCTTCGGAATCCCAGACACTGCCCTCCATGCTGTGATCCTAAGATCCAAACCTGGAGACACTGGGAACTTGGCCCGGGCCCCTCCTCTGCCACAGGACATTCTTGCAGGCTGTCTTCCCAAGTGCTGGTGCTCCCGCGCGCGTGTGCACACACACACAGACAGGCAGAGTGAGAGAAAAACAACTTGACTCTCAGCCCACTTTTCTTCCCTTTCTGGAATCTTGCCCCCTCAGATGACTCTTCACCTCTCACTCTCTTACCTTAGGCTTTTTTTCATCAGTTTTCTTCCCCATGGGCTTAGAGAAAGACACTTAACCCACAGATCTCAACAGCATACAATGGAAACTGTCAAGAATAGGCAATCGATGACTGAAGTCTTCAGCTAGAGCTCATATACAAGGCATTTAACTGCTAACCAGAAGGCTGGCAGTTCAAACCCACCAGCCACTCCTCAGAAGGAAGATGGGGCAATCTACTTCCGTAGTTAAACCGCCTCAGAAACCCAAGGAGTGGTCGCTATGAGTCAGGTCTGACTCCACAGCATGTAACAACAACAACAACCAATATGTACATATGTAGAAATTCCTCTGCCCATCTGTATTTACTCATGAGTGTGCTCTCTTATGCTATCCCACATCTATTCAGCTTGTTTGTTTACCTCTGTGTACACTTGTAAATTATTGTTTCTTTTTACTGTTATCAAAGGATTGTTGTCTTTTACTCTTGCATACCTCCCAGTGTTTTGTTTTGTTTGACTAGGTCAGATTGTATGGACCTCTCCCTTATGTGTATTGCATTCTCTTCAGTGCAGTTAACACATGTCTACTCTTTAGTGAGTGATTTTCCCTCCCTTTCCTTTCCATCTCTGGCAATCATCAAAGAATATGTTTTTCTATGGGTAAACTATTTCTTGACTTTTTAAAAGTGGTGGTCTCATACAATATTTGTCCATTTGTGACTGACTTATTTAACTCAGCATAATGTCCTCCAGGTTCACCCATGTTATGAGATGTTTGACAGATTCATCACATTCTTTCACAATGAGTAGTTGTGATAGTTAAAGTTGTGAGTCAACTTGGTGTGGACATACTTCTCAGTGGTTTAGAAGTGCTGATGTAGTCATGCCCATGATGAAATCTGATATAACATAATCATTTCCATGATCAGAGCTGCTATGAGCAAACAATCAGTTGAAAAGTAGTTTCCCGAGGAATGTGTCCTGCTTCCAATATATATGGACATCCTGGTAAATATCTCTGCCTTTCTGCTGGATCTGGATCCTGAATCTAGATCATAATTATCTTCACTCCCTGGACTTGAACTAGTGGCCTGCTCTATTTCCTGCTGATCTTGTTTGGGTCTGTCAGCCCCTAGGGGTACATGAAATAGGAGAAGCCTCCAGCCTGAAGTGTGACCCACGGACTTGGGACTTGCCAGTCTCTACAACTTTGTAAGCCATTTTCTTAAGATAAATTTCTTTCTTGCTTTCTGTGTATATGAAAGCTTCACGGATTTGCTTCTCTAGAGAACCCAGCCTAAGACATTTTGTACCAAATGTGGTTCTAGAGAAACAAAATCATAAGCATAAGTTTTCTAAATTACTTCTGAAGTTTGATTAGTCATAAAGATGCTGGGGGCTCTGCCTCCGTTAGTAAAGAGAGTGCTGGTAATTGATGGCATGAGGTGATAATATTAATAAACAAAATGGTACCATCAATAGATCAAGTATTAGTGATAAGTGAGGCTCTGAGTGATCATGTGTTGGATACTTTTCTGCAATTTTGTCAGAATGAGAAGTATAAGGAAGCTGATTGGTTGGTCTTACTTACACTACACAAAGCAGTGAAAGGATGAGCTCAGGGCTTCAGAGTCACAGATCAAGTGCCATGTAAAAGACGTCAATGTTTCCTCTTGTGATCTGAAAGAAAGCCTGAATATTCCTAGGAATCACCACTACCACCCACTGTTGCTTCTAAACCTACAAGTAGACTTCAGTCTCAATGAGCCCCAAAAGGTGAAGTACAAAGTATGACCCAGGAAGAGGTACATTACACTCCAAAAGAATGGCTTGATTTTTCTGATATGTACAAACACAAACCTGGGGAATATGCATAGAAATGGCTATTAAGAATGTGTGATAATGGTGCAAAGAACAAAAAGTTGGGTCAGTCTGAGCTTATGAATGTGGGCCCACTAAGCACAGATTGTTCATTCAGTGTTTCAGCTCGAGGGGTTAGAAAAGGATCTAATCATTTATTTGGTTGGTTTACTGAAGCAAGGATTATGTAGTGGCCTACACTAAGTGAAGTAGAAGCAGCAAACCTGCCTTGGCATACTGTAGAAGAAAGTATACAAAATCTTAGGGAAAATGACATGTTAGAGTGGATTTATCAGATTCAACTCACAGACTCCACACATGGAGTGCCCAGAGGACATACACCTTTTACTGCAACAGTGAGGAACAAATGTTGTGATTGCTACATGCCAGATTTGATGGTGGCAACTATCCTAATTGAATTAAGGCACCAACTACAATGGAGCTGATTAGATCCCATGATGGTAGGGGCCAAGTGTCAGCATTTTGTCAACAAAGACAAGGTGGGAGTGGTTACCATAATGGGTAATGGACCATAATGGACAGCAGAGTCAAAACAGTAATCAGAATAGTCTGACTTGTATGGACTTATCACATTAGCTACTTAGGTATGGTGTCCCAAGGAGTGAAAGAGATGGGAAATCTAATAAACATTTCCTTGACCTGTACAATTGGAAGATGTCTAGGTGAAGTGAACGGCAGTGTAGCTTGAATCCCCAGAACACAGAGTCATGGTGCCTCCATCAGTTCCCAGGCTTGAGCCCATTTACAGACCCAAACCCTTGAATGAAGGGGTAGATGGGTCCTTTTGAGAAAGAACCCCACTACACTGCCAAAAATGTATACTGTTAATGTTTCTCCCAGCCTTCCCCAACAAGATTTACTGTTCCTTGGAGAAAAGGAAATAAGCAGACTTTTCAGGGAGCATTGGACGCTAGCTGTAAATTGACACTAATTCCAGGAGACACAAAACATTACTGTGGCCCAGTCATCAGATTGGGGTCATATGGAGGTTAAGCCATTAATGACCTCCTAGTGAAGGTCTGTCTTACAGTCATCCAGTGGGCCCTGGAATCCATTCTATAGTGATTTCACATGTCCCAGAAAGCATAATTGGAATAGACATTCTCAGCAACTGGCAGAACCACCACACGGGTCTCTGACATGTGGAATAAGGCTGTTATAGTAGGAAAATCAAAGTGGAAGCCATTAGAACTACCCATAAGTAGGAAAATAGTAAACCAGAGTCAATATTGCCCATGGATGGATTACAGACATTAGTTCCAACATCAAAAACTTGAAAGATGCAGAGATGGTGATTCCTACTACATCCAAATTTAACTTCCCTATTTGGCTTCTAGGAGCTCTCTGGTAGCATAGTGGCTAAAAGCACTTGACTGCTATCCAGAGGGCTGGCGGTTCAAACCCACCAGCCACTCCTCGGAAGGAAGGTTGGGCAATCCTACTTCCGTAGTGATACTGCCTCGGAAACCCAAGGAGGGGTCGCTATGAGTCGGGGCCGACTCGACGGCACATAACAACAACAACAACAACATTTGGCTTCTGCAAAAAGTAGAGAATGATAGTGGGTCATCATCATAAACATAACAAGTGGTGATTCCAATTGCACCTGTTGTTTCAGATGTGGTTTCATTGCTTGAGCAATTTAATACATCTCCTAGTACCTGGTATGCAGCTATTGATATGGCCAATGTCTTTTTCTCAATTCCAGTTTCAAAGGATCATCAGAAGCACTTTGCCTGCAGCTGGCAAGGACAGCAGAACACTTTCACTGTTCTAACTCTGGGGTATATCAGCTCTTCAGCACTATATCATTATTTAGTCCACAGGGATCTTGATCACCTGTCCCTTCCATAAGAAGTCACAATGGTCTGTTACATTAATGACATCATACTGATTGGACCTGGTAAGGAAGAACTGTCAAGGACTCTAAATTTATGGTAAGACATTTGCATACTAGAAGGTGGAAAATTACCCCAATGAAATGCAGGCTTCCACCTCAGTGGAAGCAAAGATGTCACTTTGAAACGTAAGTTGCACCTGAACAAGGCTGTGGTATTTTCAATGGACTCATAGGCATGTAAATGCTGTACAGTGAATAAGGAACACTGAAGAATTGATGCATTTAAACAGTGGTATTGGCAAAAAAAAAAAAAAAAAAAAAAAAACCTGAAAATTCCATAGAATGCCAGAAGAATGGCATTTGGCTGCTAAATAGAAGAGCAGTGATTCAAATCCATGAGCTGCTCCAAAGGAAGAAGATAAGGTAATCCAAAGGAAGAAGATAAGGTAATCCACTTCTGTAAAGATTTACAGCTTTGGAAATCTAATCAAGGTTGCTGTGTGTCAGATTCGACTCAATGCCAGTGAGTTTGGTTTGGTTGGACCAGAGTAATGAAAAAATGTTTCTCAGAAGCAGTACAACTGGAATGTTCCTTAGAAGAAAGAATAGCCAGACTTTGACTCATGTACTTTGATCATGTTGTCAGAAGGGACCAGTTTCTGGAGAAGGATATCATGTCAGTAAAGTAGAGGGTCAGCAAAAAAGGGGAAGGCCCTCAATGTGATGGATTGACACAGTGGCTGCAATGGTGGACTCAAGTATAGCAAAACTTGTGAGGATGGCACAGGACCATGTAGTGTTTTGTTCTGTTGTACATAGGGTCACTGTGAGTCAGAGCTGACTCCATAGGACCTAAAAAGACCACCAACAACCTAGGTGAAATTTCTATGGTCACAGTGCTGTGAGTTATATCAAGATATTCTTACTAAAGTGAAGGATAAGTTATTGCATCTGGCCCCTCCCACAACTATGTTGTTGTTGTTGTTATTGTTGTTGTTATGTGCCGTCGAGTCAGCCCCGACTCATAGAGACCCCTCCTTGGGTTTCCGAGGCAGTATCACTACGGAAGTAGGATTGCCCAACCTTCCTTCCGAGGAGTGGCTGGTGGGTTTGA
>NW_006921842.1:1621128-1625376 GCF_000298275.1 Orycteropus afer afer | reverse complement strand
CAGTCAAGTGCTTTAGCCACTATGCTACCAGAGCTCCTCCCACAACTATAGAGGAGGTATAATGCCTGGTGGGCCTGTTTGGATTTTGGTGGCTACATATCCCTCATTTGGGTGTGCTATTATGGTCTATCTATCCAGTGACTCGAATATTGAGTTGTTTTGAGTGGGGCCCAGAAAAGGAGAAGGCTCTGCAACAGGTTCAGGCTACCATACAAGATATTCTGCTACTTGGCCCATATGTTCTGGCTCATCCAATGGTTCTTGAAGTGTCACTGGCAGATAGAGATGCTGTTTGGAGTCTTTGGCAGGCACCTATTGGTGAATCACACTGTAGACTCTTAGGATTTTGGAGGAAAGCACTGCCATTCTCTGCAGATAGCTACTCCCCTCTTGAGAAAAACCTTTGGCCTTGTTACTGGACCTTAGGAGAGACTGAATGCTTAACCACAGGCCACAAAGTCACCGGGAATCCTGAGCTTCCCATTATGAATTGGGTGTGGTTTGATCCACAGATTCATAAAGTTGGATGTGTACTGCAGTATGCAATCATTACATGGAAGTGTCATTTAAGAGATTGGGCTTGGGCAGGACACAAGTAAGTTGCATGAAAAATTGGCCTAAATGTACATGGTCTCCACTCCAGTCACATTACCTTCTCTCACCCAGTCTTCACCCATGGCCTCACAGGGAGTTCCTTAAGATCAGTTGACTGAGTAAGGGAAAACTTGGATCAAAGATACTTCTGCACTATGTGCAGGTACCACTTCAAAATGGACAGCAGCAACACTTCAGCCCCTTTCTGGGACCTCCCTGAAGGATGGTAGTGAAGGAAAACCCTCCCAACGGGCAGAATTTTTAGCAGTGCATCTGGTTGTTCACTTTGCTTGGTAGGAGTAAAAGCCAGATGTGCAATGATACACTGATTGATACGTTGTTGACAATGGTTTCACTGCATGACCCAGGGATACAGAGGGAACATGATTGGAAAATTTGTGACAAAGAGGTTTGTGCAGAGGTATGTGGATAGATCTCTCTGAATGCACCGAAGAACTGAAGGTATTTGTGTTTCTTGTGAATGCTCACCAAAGTGTGTCTTCAGCAGAGAAGAATTTTAACAATAATGTGGACTGTATGACAAGTTCTGTGAAAACCAGTTATCCCCTTTCCCCAGTCACTACTAACATTGCCCAATAGGGTCATGAACAAAATAGCTATGTGGCAGGGATGCATGTTATGCATAGACTCAACAACATGGACTTCTACTCACCAAGGCTGACTTGGTTACAGCCACTACTGAGTGCTCAATCTGCCAGCAACAGAATCTACAATATGGAACCACTCCTTATGGTGATCAGCCAGCAACCTGTTGGTAGGTTGATTATATTGGACTGATTGTATCATGGAAAGGGCGGTGTATTATTCCTACCAGAAAAGACACTTACTAGGGATATGGATTTGTCTTCCCTTCTGTGTTGGATTGGGTTCTCTAGAGAAACACAAAAACCAGCAAAGCGTATGTATATGGGGGGGGGGGAGAGAAATTTATTTTAGGAAAATGGCTCACAAACGTATAGAAGCCGGCAAGTCCAAAGTCCCTGGAGGAAACGTCTGGCTGGTGGCAGCCTTAGCTTCCGCAAGTGCAGGGGGGCAAGAAATTCAAGGCTGGCAGGCAGTACACTGGTTGTTGACTCCAACAAAAGACGAATCCAAGATCTCCAGGCCGAGCGGTGGGCTGCTCACTCATGGAAGTTTGTAGTCAGCACACCAGGGTTCCAATCCCTCAAAGAATGTCTCTCTTCCCAGGATGTCCCTGGATATCCTGGAAGCAGGCCACATCCCTAGGGAAACTCCCCTTGGGCAGATTGGCCACTCAGAACACAGTCATCCCATCCCATCATGGGAACAACCACACAGAACTGGGGTCCAGCCAAGTTGACACACAGCTCCAACTATCACACCTTCATACAATGCTTCTACCAAAACTACCATCTGTGAACTTATATTATGCCTTATCCACTGTCATGGTATCCCACAAAGCCTTAGATCAAGGAACTCACCTAACAGCAAATGAAGTGTGTCAGTGGGTGTAAGGTCATGGAATTCACTGGTCTTACTATGTTCCTCATCATTCTGAAGTTGGCTTGATATCCTGATGGAATGGCCTTCTAAAGACACAATTATGTAACCACCTAGCTGGCAATACTTGCAGGGTTGGGCAATGTTCTCCAGGGGGTTTTATATGCACTAAACCAGCATTCCAATATATGATGCTGTTCCCCACGAGCCAGGATTCATGGTCTAAGAAATAAGGGGTGGAAACTGGAGTGCCATTACTTTCTATTACCCCAGTGACCCACTCCCCAAAATTTTATTTCCTTTCCCTGCAACCCTATGCTCTGCTGGTCTGGAAGTCTTAGTTCCAAAGTGAGGAATACTCCCACTGGGAGAAGCAATAATGATTCCATTTAATTGGAAGTTAAGAATGATACCCAGACATTTTGGGCTCCTCATGTCTCTAGATCCATAGGCAAAGAAGGAAGGTACTGTATTGTCTGCTGTGACTGATCCTGATTACCAAGCAGAAATTGGATTGTTAGCATATAATGGAGGTAATAAAGTATGTCTGGAATATAGGCAGTGCTTTAGGATGTTTCTTAGTAATACTATGCCTTGTGATTAAAGTCAATGGAAAACTCCAGAAAACCAAAGTCACTGCCATCAAGTGGATTGTAACTCCTAGCAACCACTATTGTGTTTCTGAGGCAATAAATATTTATGGAAGTAGATTACCCCATCTTCCTTCCATGGAGTGCCTGGTGGGTTTGAACTACCAACTTTGTGGTTAGCAGTCAAATGCTTTAGGCACTGGGCCACCAGTGCTCCTTAATGGAAACTAGAGCCCCTGTTTTGGTCTTCTAGTGCTGCTCTAACAAAAATACCACAAATGATGGCTTCCCCAAGCAAACATATATTCTCTTACAGTTTAGGTGGCTAGAAGTCTAACTTCAAAGAGCCAGCTCTTGGGACTGAGTGAAGGCCCCTTGACCTTGGCCTTCAGCTCTGTCTCTTGCTCCTGGACCACAGGAGCTAGAAGCATCTCTTAACTCAGGAAACTGCGGGCTGCTAAGGCTAACAAACCCTAGGTTGACAAGTAAAATGGCACAGTCCCAAGATTAGCAGACAACATGGCAGGCCAATTGTTCAAGTCCAGGAACAATCCCAAAATTGATAGACAACATGGCAGGCTGCTGAATGAAGACTCAGCGACATGCAGGGGCCAAGCATCTCCAGACCTTCCTGAATGCTTCCTCTTATAAACTGGAAGTAGACCACATCCCTAAGACATCTACTCAGCTGCTCCAGCACATTTCACCATGGAGTTAATTACCAGTCTCATCATGGGAATAACTACATCCAGCTGCCCAGCCATTCAAAACTAGGCCCAGTCAAGTGGACATGCAACCTTTACCACCATAGCACACAATTCTGATATGACTGCTAATGGCCCAGAAGGTTCAGGAATGAAGAGTTGTGTCAACACACCAGGCAAGAACCACTAGCAGCTGAAGAACTTGCTGAGAGGCAAGAGATTACAGAATAGATGGTAGAAGAAGGTAGCTCTAAATACTAGCTATGACCATGTGAGCAATTGCAGAAATGAGGACTGTGATTGTTATGAGTATTTCTTCCTCGTATGTGTATATGAAATATTTTTGGTTTTTTCATTTATAAAATACAAGATGTAAATGTGGCTAATGAGTTTTTGATTGTATAATTGTGTCATGTCAGGCACAAGTTTGTAATTGCCTTTATTTAGAGGTTATGTATAATTTAAGGAGATGTGTACAGGTGCTAAGTTGACAAGGAGTAGACCATGATAGTAAAGATTGTGAGTCAACTCAGTTGGGCCATGAATCTCAGTGGTTTAGCAGTTCTGATGCACTCATCCCCTATGATGAGTTCTGATATAATTTAATCACCTCCATGAGGGCATCTGCTATGAGCATATCAAAAGGAGTTTCTTCAGAGATATGGCTTGCTTGCAATATGTATGGACATCCTGGCAAAGATCTCTGTCTTTCTGTTCCATCTGGATCCTGCATCTGGATCATCATTATCTCTGGTTTCTGAACTGAACCAGTGGCCTGCTGACTTCCCTGCTGACCTTGGGATTGCTGTCTTCACAGCCTGTGAGCCCATGGCCTGCCGAATTCCCTGCTGACCTTGGGATTGCTGTCTTCACAGCCT
>NW_006921842.1:1612344-1620568 GCF_000298275.1 Orycteropus afer afer | reverse complement strand
CCACCAGCCACTCCTTGGAAGGAAGATGGGGCCATCTACTTCAGTAGTGATATTGCCTCGGAAACCCAAGGAGGGGTCGCTATGAGTTGGGTCCGACTCAACGGCACATAACAACAACAACAACAGTGAAATTACTGGATCATATGTTATCTCTATTTCTAACTTTTTAGTAAGTGCCACAATGTTTTCCACAGTGGTTGTAACATTTCATAGTCCCCAAAAATGTATCTCTCCCCACCCTTTCTAGCATTTGCTGTTGTCTCTTGTTTTGATCTTTGCTATTATTGCTGGCGTGAGATGATATATCATTGTTGTTTTGATTTTCAACTTTCTAATGGCTAATGCTGTGCATGGGGTCGCTATGAGTCAGAAACCACTCGATGGCACCTAGCAACAACAACAACAAATGGCTAATGCTGGAGCTCTGGCACCACTGTGGTTAAAATGTTGGGTTTCTAGCCAAAAGGTTGGTGGTTTCAAACACACCAGACAATCCACAGAAGAAAGATGAGACAGTCTGCTTCTGTAAAGATTAATAAACTTGAAACCCTATGGGGCAGTGCCAGTCTGTCCTTTAGAATTGTTACGAATTGGAATTGACTTGATGGCAGTAGGTTTTTTTCGGGTACTGGCTAATGCTGGAAGTTGAAATTGACTCCATGGCAGAGGGTTTGGTGTGATTACTAGCTAATGATTGTGAGCATTTCTTCATGTATTTGTTGCCTGCCTGGATGTCTTCTTTGTTAAGTGTCTATTCGTGTCCTTTGCCAAATTTTTAAACTGTGTTATTTGTGTTTTAGTTTTTGAAGTGTTGAAGTTTTCTATAAATTTTAGACATTAATCACTTTTTTGGATATTTCATTGTCAAAAATCTTCCCTGTTTGTAGGATCTCTTTTAACTTTTTTGGAAAAATGATCTGATGTGCATAAGAATTTAATTTTTAGGAGATCCCAGTGATCTAGCTTATCTTTTGCTGTTTGTGCATGTTTAGTTATGTTTGGTAGTCCATTTAAACCATAAATTAGGGAAACTACATTTGCCACTATTTTTACTTCAAGGATCTTTATAGTTTTAGGTTTTACATTTAGGTCTTTCATCCATCTTGAGTTAGTTTTTGTATATGGTGTGAAGTATGGATCATCTTTTATTTTTCTGTAAATATATATCCAGTTTTGCCAGGCCTATTGTTAGACTATGTCTTCTCCATTTAATGGATTTTGGTCTTTTGTTAAAGATCAACTTTCCATAGGTAAATGGATTTAAATCTTGGTACTCAATTCTGTTCCATTAGTCTATGTGGCTGTCACTGAAACATACTAGGCTGTTTTGACTAATATGGTTCTATAGCAGGCTTTGAGATCAGGAGTATGAGGCCTCCTACTTTTTTTTTTTTTTTTCCTTTAGTAGTATTTTCCTTATCTGAGGTCTCTTTTCTTTCCATATAAAGTTGGTGATCATATTTTCCATCTCTTTAAAGAATTGAAGTAATCTGCTTTGGGATTGTATTGTCACAATGTTGAGTCTTCCTATCCATTACCATCTTGGAAGGAAGGCTGGGCAATCTACCTCGGTAGTGATACCGCCTCGGAAACCCAAGGAGGGGTCACTATGAGTCAGGTCCGACTCTACGGCACATAACAACAATAACATCCATTACCATGGTATGTTCTTCCATTTATGTAGGTCTCTTTTATTTTCTTGTAGTGCTGTTGTACTTTTCTTTATATATGTCTCCTGTATCCCTGGGAAGGTTAATTCCTAAGTATTTCATATTTTTGGTAGCTATTGTAAGTGGTATTCTTTTCTTGGTTTCTTTTTCAGAGTTCTCTTTGTTCTTATAGTGGAATCTACTGGTTATTGTATGTGAATGTACCCTGCCACATTGCCTAATTCTTCTATTAGTTTCAGTCCTTTGTTATAGAGCCTCTGGGATTTTCCAAGTATAGAATCATGTCATCTGGAAATAGGAAAATTTTACTTCTTCATTACTAATTTGGAAGCCTTTTATTTCCCTTTCTTGCCTTATTGCTCTGACTAGGAATTCCAATACAGTATTGAATAAGATTGGTATAAAGGACATGCTCATCTGCTTCCCATTCTCAAGGTGAAAGCTTTCGGTCTCTTCGTTGAGAGTAATGTTGGCCGTTGTTTTTGGGTATATGCTGCTAATATGTGGAGTAGCTTCCCTTCTCTTTTTGCTGAGAGTTTTTATCAGGAATGAGTGTCGGATTTTGACAAATGCTTTTCTTCATCAATTGATATCCTCATGTGATTTTTTTCCTTTGTTTTCATTTTGCACTGGATTACACTGATTATTTTTCTAATGTTGAACCATCCTTTCATACCTGGTATGAATTCCACTTGGTCATGATGTATTATTTTTTTTTTATATGATGTTGGATTATTGTCTAGGATTTTGTTGAGAATGTTTGTATCTGTGTTCATGAGGGATGTTGGTCTAAAATTTTCTGTTTTAGAGGTGTCCATGTTAGAATTAGGAGCTCTGGTAGCATAGTGGCTAAAGCACTTGACTGCTAACCAGAAGGCTGTCGGTTCAAACCCACCAGCCACTCCTCGGAAGGAAGGTTGGGCAATCCTACTTCCGTAGTGATACTGCCTCGGAAACCCAAGGAGGGGTCGCTATGAGTCAGGGCTGACTCAACGGCACATAACAACAACAACAACATGTTAGAATTGACTCGAAGGCAGTGAATTTTTATTTATTTATTTATTTATTTTAGTATGCTTGTCGTTGGTGTCAAGTTTATACTTGCTTCATAAAATGAATTCTGGAGTATTCTGTCTTTTTCTATTTCTGTAATAGTATGAGTAGAGTTTCATATAGTATGAGAAATATGACAAGTATGAGAATAGTATGAGAAGAGTGTCAGCTCTTTTCTAAGTGTTTTGTAGAAATAGTGAAGCTATTGGGGCTAGGACTTTTTGTTTTGGGGACTTAATTTTTTAAAATGTCTTGTTCAATATTTCCTTTTATTATGGCTCTGTTCAAAGTTTCTGCTTCAGTCTGTGTTAGTATAGGTAGGTAGTATATTTCTAGAATATTTCCATTTACTGCAAGTTTTCAAATTTGTTGGAGTTCTTCATAGTATTCTTTTATTATCCTTTTTACTTCAGTTTGTTCTGTTGTAATGTCACCCATTTTATTTCTTATTCATATCATCTTCTCCTTCATTTCCTTTGTTAAAGTGCCAGTGGTTTGCCAATTTTATGAATCCTTTCAAAGAACCAACTTCTAATCTTGTTGATTCTTTCTATTGTTTTTCACTTTCATTTGTTTCTGCTCTAATCTGTATTATTTCATTTCTTTTGTTGACTGTAGGCTTTTTGCTTCTCTTTTTCTAATTGTTGGGTTTGTTGGGATAAGATGCTGATTTTGATTCTTTCCTCTTTTTTTGATGTGTGCACTTTTTACTGTAGTTGGCCTCTGAGCACTGCTTTTGCTGTGACCTAAAATTATTGGTTATTGTGTTTTCATTCTTGTTTGAGTCTGGGAATTTTGCTGTGAGTCGGATCCAACTCAACTGCAGTAAGTTTATTATTATTATTATTGTTTCTTCTATTACCCATTAGCTTTTAAGCATGGTGTTGTTCAGTTTCCATGTACAGGTGACCATTGCAAAATGTAGGGTTAGGGGCACCAACTCCCTATCTAGAAATTTTACTTCTCCTTCCCACTATCCCTGGTAACCAGCAAAGAAAGTTTCCTTCTATCTATAACCATTTCCGTGACTTTTTATAACAGTGGATTAATACAGTATTTGTTCTTCTGTGATTGACTTATTTCACTCAGCATAATATCCTCCAAGTTCATCCACATTATGCAGTGTTTTGCAGATTCTACATAATTCTTTGGGATTGCATAGTATTCCCTTGTGTGCATGTACCAGAGTTTGTTCATCCATTCCTTGGTTGATGGACACTTAGGTTGTTTCCATCTCTTTACTATGGTGAATAGTGCTGTAATGGACATGTGTGTGCATATATCTATTTGTGTCCCACCTCTCACTTCTTTAGGATATATAACTAGTAATGGGATTTCTGGGTCAAATGGTATTTCTATTTCCAACTATTTAAGGAATTGCCATATTGATTTCCATGATGGTTGTATCATGTTACAGTTCCAACTACAGTGTACGAGAGTCCCACTCTCCACATCCTTGCCAGCATTTATTATTTTCTGTCTTGTAAAACTTTGCTATTAATGCTGAGGAGAGATTGTATTTCATTGTTGTTTTGATTTGCATATCTCTAATGGCCAATGAGGGAGCTCTGGTAGCATAGTGCCTAAGGCACTTGACTGCTAACCAGAAGGCTAACGGTTCAAACCCACCAGCCACTCCTCAGAAGGAAGATTGAGCAATCTACTTCCATAGTGATATCATCTTGGAAACCCAAGGAGGGGTCGCTATGATTTGGGTCCAATTCGATGGCACATGACAACAACAACAATGAGTAATGAATTGATGCTTTTGAGTTGTGATGTTGGAAAAGAATATTGAGAGTACCATGGACTACTACAAGAACTAATGAATCTGTCCTGGAAGAAGTGAAGCCAGAATGTTCCTTGGAAATGAGAATGGCCAGATGTCATTTCACCTACTTTGATCATGTTGTCAGTAGGAACCATTCCCTCGAGAAGGATATCATGCTTGGTAAAGTAGAGGGTCAACGAAAAAGGGGAAGGCCCCCAAGAAGATGATTGACATAGTGACTGCAATGTTGGGCTCAGGTATAGCAGGGATCATGAGGCTGGCACAAGACCAGGCTGTATTTTTTTCTACTGCGTCACAGGGTCTCATAGTCACTATGATTAAGAGACAACTCGACAGCATCTAAAAACAACAGTGGCTAATGATCGTGAACATTTCTTCATGTGTTTGTTGGCTGCCTGAACATCTTTGGTGAAGTGTTTGTTCGTGTCTTCTGCCCATTTTTCAATTGGATTATTTGTCTTTTTGATGTTGAAGTGCTGGAGTTTTCTGTAAATTTTAGAGATAAATTCTCTGTCTGATATGTCATTGCTGAATAATTTTTCCCATTCTGTAGGTTCTCTTTTTAGTCTTTTGAAGAAGTCTTTTAATGCACATAAGAATTTAATTTTTAGAAGGCTCCAATCATCTAGTTTTTGTTCTGCTGTTTGTGCCTCTTGGGCTATGCTTGATAGTCTGTTTATACCATAAAGTAGGGCCCTTAAGTTTGCCCCTATTTTTTTCCTGATAAGCTTTATAGTTTTAGGTTTCACATTTAAGTCTCTGGTCCATCTGGAGTTAGTTTTTATGTAAGGTGTGAGGTATGGATCTTGTTTCAATTATCTGCAAACTGATATGCAGTTTTACCAGCACCATTTGTGAAACAGACTATCTCTTCCCCATTGAATAGATTTCAACCTTTTGCCAAAGATCGGGTTGATGGATCTATTCATGGATTCTCATTCTCTTCCATTGGCCCATGTATCTGTCATTGTACCAATACTAGGCTGTTTTGAAAACTGTGGCTGTATGGTAGGTTTTCAGATCTGGGAGTGTGTGACCTCCTACTTTGTTGTTCTTTTCAAGTTGTGCTTTGCTTATCTGAGGTCCCTTTCCTTTCCCAATAAAATAAGTGATTGATTTTTCCATGTCTTTAAAGAATGTGAATGGAATGTGAATGAGGATTGCATTGAATATATAGCTTTCTTTGGATAGTATTGACCTTCTCATAATGTTCAGTCTTCCTATTCATGAGTATGGTATGTTATTCCATTTATGTAGATATCTTATAATTTCTTTATATTTATATAAACTATGTATATGTTGTTGTTGTTGTATATGTATGTATATAGTTTCTTTTTATTTTAAGGGTGGGAACCAAGGTAGGGAGGCACGGGGCTCAGGGGCTTCTTTCACTTGGGGGCTGCTCTATTTTAGGGTCTGGGCCCGAGGTTGGTGGGCGTGGGACTTGGGGGCTGCTTTTTTATTGGAGTGACTCTATTTTAAGTCTGAGGCCCAATGTAGGGGGTGCAGAAGGGTTAGGAATAACTAAGGGATATGGGCTTGTCAGTTTTTCTTCCTGTAGTGGCTTACATGTCACTGTGAGGCTGGAGGCTATGCCACCAGTATTGAAAAATGCCAGCAGGGTTACTCATGGTAAACAAGTTTCAGTGGACCTTCCAGGCTAAAACAAATTCAGAATATGGAAGAAACCATCTGCTTCTCAAACAACTGGCCAGTGAAAACCTTATGAATAGCAGAGAAACACTGTCTGATATATTACTGGAAATCTTTATGAAGAGCCCTGAAACATTGTCTGATAGAATGCTGGAAGATTAGCCCCTCAGGTCAGAAGGCAATCAAAATTTGACAGGGGAAGAGATGACCTTGATGATATGGATGCATAAAGCTTTTGGGACTTCCATTGGCTGATGTGGCATGACTTAAAATGAGTAGAAAGAGATGTAAACATCTATTAATAATTGGAACATAAAAGTTATGAAGTATGAATCTAGGAAAATTGAAAGTTGTCAAAAATGAAATGTAACATATAAAGATCAATATCCTAGGCATTAGTGAGCTGAAATGGACTGCTTTTGGCCATTTTCAATCAGACAACCATATGATCTACTATCCTGGGAATGAAAAACTGAAGAGGAATGGTGTGGCATTCATCATCACAAAGACTGCTTCAAGGACTGTGCTAATGTACAATGCTGTCAGTGATAGGATAATATCTATATGACCAGTTAATACTACTATTATTCAAATCTATGCACCAACCACCAAAGTCAAAGATGAGGAAACTGAAGTTTTCTACCAACTTCTGCAGTCTGAAATTGACTGAACATGCAATCAAAATGTGTTGATTATCACTGGTGACTGAAAAGCAAAAGTTGGAAACAAAGAAGAGTTACTGGTAGTTGGAAAATACAGCCTTGGTGATAGAAACTATGCTGGAGTTCACATGATAGAATTTTGCAAGACCAACTACTTAGTCATTGCAAATACCATTTTTCAACAACATGAATGGTGGCTATACACATGGACTTCACAAGATGGAATACACAGGAATCAGAATGACTACATCTGTGGCAAGAGGTGATGGAGAAGTTCAGTTATCTTTAGCCAAAACAGGACCAGGAGCTAATTGTGGAACAGACCATCAACTGCTCATATCCAAGTTCAACTTGAAGTTCAAGACGATTAAAACAAGTTCACGAGAGCCTAAATATAACCTTAATAATATCCCTCCTGAATTTAGAGATCATTTAAAGAACAGATTTGATGCATTGAATACCAATGACCAAAAACCAGAAGAATTGTGGGATGACATCAAGAACATCATCCATGAAGAAAGCAAGAGGTCATTAAAAAGATAAGAAAGGAAGAAAAAACCAAAACGGATGTCAGAAGGGAATTTGAAACTTGCCCTTGAGCAGAGAGTAGGTAAAGCAAATGGAAGAAATGACTAGATAAAAGAGATGAACAGAAGATTTCAAAGAGCAGCTTGAGGAGACAAAGCCAATTAATATAATGAAATGTCCATAGACCTGGAGTTACAAAACCAAAATGGAAGAACATGCTAGGTATTTCTCAAGCTGAAAGAACTCAGGAAAAAATCAAGCCTCGAGTTCCAATATTGAAAGATTCTATGGGCAAAATATTAAATGATGCAGGAAACATCTAAAGATGGAAGGAATACACAGAGTCACTGTACTAAAAAGAATTGGTTGATGTTCATCCATTTTGGGAGGTGGCATATGATCAAGGACCAATGGTGTTGAAGGAAAAAGTTGACTGAAGGAATTGGTGAAGAACAAGGTTTCAGGAATTCACGGAATACCCATTGAGATGTTTCAACAAATGGATGTCCCGTTGGAAACATTCAGTTGGCTATGCCAAGAGATTTGGAAGACAGCTACCTGGCCAACTGACTGGAAGAGATCCATATTTGTACTCATTCCAAAGAAAGGTCATCCCACAGAATGTAGAAATTATCAAACAATATCACTAATATAATATGCAAGTGAAATCTTACTGAAGGTAACTCAAAAACAGTTACAGCAGTATATTGACAGAGAGCTTTCAGAAATGCAAGCTGGATTCAGAACAGGATGTGGAATAAGGGATAGCATTGCTGATGTCAGATGGATCTTACCTGAAAGCAAAGAATACCAGAAAGATGTTTACTTATGTTTTATTGACTATACAAAAGCATTCGATTGTGTAG
>NW_006921842.1:1601388-1608824 GCF_000298275.1 Orycteropus afer afer | reverse complement strand
CGAAAGAGAGGGAGGCCTTCAACGAGATGGATTGATACGGTGGCTGCAATGATGAGCTCAAGTATATAGCAGGGATTGTGGGGCTGGCACGGGATAGGGCAGTGTTTCATTCTGCTGTGCATGGGGTCACTATGAGTCGGAAATGACTCGATGGCACTTAACAACAACAACAACAACAATGATCAATGCCAATGGAAGCAGCAGTAAAGACATCACACAACGTATTGCATTGGGCAAATCTGCTGCAAAGAACCACTTTCACGTGATGAAGAGCAAAGATATCTCCTTGAAGACTAAGGTTCACCTAACACAAGCCATGGTATTTTCAATCATCTCTTTGCATGGGATAGATGGACAATGAATAAGGAAAACCAAAGATGAGTTGCTTTTGAGTTGTGGTGTTGGAGAAGAATGCTGTGAGTACCCTGGCCTGCTAAAAGGACAAACAAATCTGTCCTGGAGGAAATGGAGCCGGAATGCTCCTTGGAAATGAGAATGGCCAGACTTGATCTCACCTACTTCGATCATGTTGTCAGAAGGAACCATTCACTGGAGAAGGATATCATGCTTGGTAAAGTGGAGGGTTAGGGAAGAAGGGGAAGGCCCTCAAGGAGACGGCCTGACACAGTAGCTGTAATGATGTGCTCAGGTATAGCAAGGATCATGAGGCTGGCACAGGACCGGGCAGTGTTTTGTTCTGCTATGCATAAGGTCTCAATGAGTCAGAGACATGTCGGTGGCACCTAACAACAACCTATAACATAGCCTACACTCCATGGATATCAGTGTTCTGGTTACATAGTGCCACTCTGACAAGAATATACCACAATGGATAGATGGGTGGACAGGCTGAACTATTAAGTATGTCTATGAAGCAGGGATTGTACGCAAGACCATGCATAGGGTTGGCAGACAATGGTCCTATAAGTGTATTTGTATGATCTGTAAAAATTTCCAGGTGTATAGAAGAGCTAACAAGCGACAAGGTTGTAGTCACTTCTTGGTCACAACCAGCTACTCAGAGGGAACGCGTATTTAAACTGGTGGGCTCAGGACCATAGTTGCAGGGGACATCAAGCTTAATTGGCATAACATACTACACAAAACATTGATTCACCTCCTACTTTGGTGAGTAGCGACTGAGATCTTAAAAGTTTGCAAGCTGCCATCTAGATGCAACGATGGATCTCTCCTTGTCCAGGGCAAATTAGAATGAAGAAAACCAAAGATTCATGGAAACAATTAGTCCTAGCGAGTGGTACACCATGCGATCCTCAGCCTAAATGACAATGAGACCAGAAGAACTAGATGGTGCCCAGCTACCACTGTCAATCACTTGGAGGGGAATCTATGTAGGAGATCCTGGATAGAGAGGGAGAACAATGTGGAACAAAACTCAAAATCATTTGGGGGAAAAAAAAGGGAGGGACCAGGTTTGCTGGTCTGATAGAGTGATACCCCTGAGAGTATGGCCCCTAGCTGTCCTTCACATCTGGAATTGAACACACACCTGTGGCTTCCAGCCAAACAAAAGACAGGCATATAAGCTGAACATTTACCTGAGGTAGATACACTTGTTGGAGAGATTAATCATGGCAGAAAGAAGGGCTGTTTATGCACAGGGAGACAGCTCAGGAGGCAGGAGTGCATGTAGGGATAGGCACAAGGAAGAGGTAACTATTGGGAGGAAGTGGGAGGGGAGCTGCTGCATTGGGATAAATTGTAGTCAACGTCATGAGACAAAGTGTACATGAACTATTGTATGGATTGTGAATTTGCTCTGTAAATTTTCACCCAAATCACAATTGAAAAAAAAAAAAAGAATATACCACAAATGGAATGCTGGAACAATCAGGAATTTATTTTCTTGCAGTTCAGAAGGCTAGAAGCCCAAGTTCAAAGTGCCGGATTCTAGGGGCAGTGTGAAAGCCCCTTGACCCTGGGCTTCAGCTCTGCATCTTGTTCCTGGCCCACTGAGGCTAGGGGCATCTCTTCACTCAGGCAGCTACTGGCTGCTGAGGCTAACAAGGCCAAGGTCAATGAATAAAATGGCACAGTCCCAATGTTACCAAATCACAAGGCAGACCAATGATTCAAATCCATTGTAAGTCCCAAGGTCAGCAGAGCATGGCAGGCTGCTGAACGATGACACGGCTACATGCAGGGTTCAAGGTGCCGTAAGCTAAAGACTATCGCCAAGGTTTTTGCTTACATACAGGAAGCAGACCACATCCCAAAGGCAGCTACTCAGCTGCTTGTGGTAGATCCCACCATGGAGTTGATTGCCAGTCTCATCGTGGGGAATAACTACCACCAGCTGCCCAGCCACTCAACCAGGCCCAGGGAAGCTGACACACAAACTTTACCACAATCAGTAAACGATCCGTGTGGTGCAGAGCACTTCCCCATTCTAGAGACAGTGCCTTCATCAGTGTAGCCTCAGATCATATGCAGCTCTGTGGCAACCGCAGCTCACTGTTCACTCACATTGACATTAACACATCCAGGGGTTTTCTCACAAGGACTTTTGTCTTTTCCCTTCCTCTGGTCCATGCTCCCACACCCACCCTTCACACACTCCACCACACATGTCATTTCAATCCTCATGAGAGAATAATCCTTGGGTGATGGGTACCATTTTACAACCAAGTGTGAATTTAAATTAGTCTTTACTTTATGAATCCATGAGTTTTCACTGGAGCCAGCACTAAGATTAGAGCCAAAGGCAGGGGAATAGGGTATAGGTGAGCTGAAAAAGATGGAAACCTAACAGAATGTATCTAAGATGAATTAACTATTTGATTCTTCCTCTCTAAACAAAGTTAGGGAGAAGATGAAGAGTCATCCATGGAACAGTTCTAGAAAAGAGGGCAGGATCTAGACAAGTCTGAAAATTCATCTCTCATTACCCTAGAGACTCCTGTGTGTATGGGCTGACCTAGGACATGTGGGATGATAAGCAAAAATGACTCAGATGAGTGACACCCACAACAAATGAGACCAGAACTCATATATAAGAACATAAACGGGCATAATCTTCTGTAAAAACAAACACACAGACACACAAATAATCACACAAATGATGGGGACTAAAAGCAGAGTTAGGTGTGAGCCAGGGGGACCAAGCCACTAGGGACAGGACAAGGCCTAGTTGTGTCTGAGTCCCTGTGATCACATGATAAAGTTGGACAAGGTTCTATAGAAGGGACAAGGAAAATAATGATGTGAAAGTTGACCCACCTGAGAAGTGACCGTGTCAATGCCCATGCTGTCCTGAGCACCGACTGGGCACAGGCCCCATCCACACTCAGCTCCTCCACTGCCTTCTCCTGTGCTTATCTGTGACACACTCAGTACAGAAAACATGTGGATTCTGGAACATTCTCAGGTTTTCATTTATTTCCTCTCAAGTTTTCAGAATTTTCCTCTTTTAATTAACCCATCAACCTACCACTTGGCAAAATTTGAATGGTCGAATACATTTTCAGATTCTCATTTTCAATTCATAAGTGAGACACTGCATCTCAGAGCAACAGGGCATTAGGTCAGGGATGGAGCCATTCCAGCCCCACCTCTGCTGGAATGGGGAATGTAGATTAAGGAAGGGACTCAGTGTGGGGAGAGGGTCCTGGTGGGCAGGAGCACATTAGTCCCCCCACATCCTCATATTATGCTGATAGGAGCGCAGACACACTCAGACACCAGTTGGAGAAGAGAAGTCAGGGTTTCTTGAATCACAAAGGAGGAGCTGAACAAATCTTGTCTCACTTTGTCCTACACAAGACAAGCTATCTCATGCTACAGAAGAAAAGAATCATGAACAAATTCTGGTCAGTCACTGTAAGTGTTGACACTCTGAACACCCCATCACAATCTCAAAATGTCAAAATCCAAAGAATCCCCATGACCCAGTCATGTTACCCCATCCTCAACCCCTCTCACTTATCTGGTCCACAGGGTCTTACCCTTAGAGATCGTGAGAGACACATCAGAGCCCTGAGCACTGTCACTGCCTGGAGAAGAATAAAACAGGATCTGGTCAGAGTCCACAGGAGATGAGACCAAGAGAAAGGAATTAGGGGGTAGGGGGCTCCCATGGGCTCCCATCTACACTGTCCCAAGGGTCTCCGAATCAGATTCCCTCCTCCCATACTTACTTGCAGCTTGAGCATAATTTCCTCCTTTTCTACCTGTGGGAGGAAAGCATTCTGTGATGGACTGGAAAGGAGGCTCCATGAGATCCTGAAAGAGCCAGCTAGTGCTGGACCTCAGAGAAGTTTCCAGAACTCTGAGTGCAGCTCCAGGGCAGGATGAGGAAACACATGGAAAGATGTGCAAGGATTGGAATAACCAACCTCTTGGAAGTCTCTCCTCAGCAGGAAACTTCCCATAACCTCAACTATAGGGAATCAGGTCTCCATCATCAGAACCATTAAGGTGAGAGATTTACCCTTCATTATCCTATGTGGTTTACAAGAGAGTAATTGCTAGCACACAGGTCTCTAGACTGGATCAGCTAGTGTGGACAGTGCCTCCCATAATGCATCAGGAGACAGCAAATTTCCTACTTGGTACTTGAAATTTCCCAGTGGGACAAGAAAACTCAGACTTCACCCTCATCTTTACCTGAGCTCTTCTGCTTCCAGATCACAACTCCCACCACGATGCCAATGATCACAACTCCAAGGACAACCAGGCCAACAATGATTCCCATGATGGAGGTGGTGGGCATTTCTGGAAAGAGAAGGGAAGTGAAGAGCCCTGACTGTTTGGAGGGCTCAAGAAGGGCTCCTTGTCCCCTCCTTACCCAATCTTAGGGTGAGGGGCTCAGGCAGCCCCTCATGCTGCACACGGCATGTGTATCTCTGCTCATCTCCAGAGGGAACCATCACAGCTGCCCACTTCTGGAAGGCCCCGTCCTCTGCTGGCCTGGTCTCCACAAGCTCCATGTCCTGGGTCTGGTCCTCCCCGTCCCGCTGCCAGGTCAGGGTGATCTCCGCAGGGTAGAAGCCCAGGGCCCAGCACCTCAGTGTGACCTCCCCATCAGTGAGGTGGTGATGGGTCACCTTTGTCTTTGGAGGCACTGAGGGGAAACAATTCAGGAACTCTGCATTACCTCCCATGGGCCACCTCAGCAGAGCTCATGTTGTCATCCTGAGATTGGACAGGACAACTGGGTTGGGGGAGGGAGTGCAAAACCCAGACATCAGCTTCTTGCAGATATCTGGGATATCATCTATTCCTTGGAAAGTTCTAGAATGAAGGTGAGACAGACCAGAGTTAGTGGCTCCAAGTGTCTGAGGGGAAGAACTGGGATTTCTATCTGATTTGGATGGAGGCTGAGAAATTCTGAAACGTTGGAATCATACCTACAAACTCAGTGTGGGGCAGAGAACTAGGCCCAGGAAATACAGCCCCCTGTGGGTCCCAAGGCTACATCCAGGATCAAAGGGAAGTGCTGCTCAGTCAGGTATCATCTCCCCTACTCTCCCCAGAGAAAGTGGATCCCTTAACTGTCAATTGGGAGAAAGGAGGGCTCCTCTGGGCAAGTCACTCTCTGGTGCATGATCCGGAAATCTGCCTAACCCCTCAGTCTCCACACCCATGCAAGGGTGTAATCTGCAGTCTGCCCTGTTTTCCTCTCCTCCTTTTCAGAGGCGAAGTGATGGACACAGTCCCAGCTCTAAAGCAGTTTGGGGAGGCGCCCCGCGGCCCCAGGTACCTGTTCGCAGCAGCGTGTCCTTCCCGTTCTCCAGGTATCTGCGGAGCCACTCCACACACGTGCCCTCCAGGTAGGCCCTCCACTGATCCGCCGCACCCGCCTTTTCCCACTTGCGCTGCGTGATCTGAGCGGCCGTGTCCGCCGCGGTCCAGGAGCGCAGGTCCTCGTTCAGGGCGAAGTAATCGGCGCCGTCGTAGGCGAACTGAGTGTACCCGCGGAGGAGGCGCCCGTCCGACCCCACGTCGCAGCCAAACATGCTCTGGAGGGTGTGAGACCCTGCCCGGCCCCACGGTCAGCGTCGGTGAGAGATGTCCCCGGAAGAACCGCGACCCCGGGGTCAGCCCCGTCCCCGCGACCCTGACGGGCGGCGATGGTCAGAGCGCATTTGGGGCTAAACTGAAAACGAAACCGCAGCGAGGGAGTCACCGCGGCTCTTCCCGGGTCGATGGCCGGGCGGGTCCCGCGGCCTCGGGGTGAAGTTCGGACCCGGAGACTCGGGGCGACCCGTCCGTGGGGACGAGGGGACTCGTGACCTGCGACCGGGCCCGGCGTGGCTCACCTCCCTCGCTCTGGTTGTAGTAGCCGCGCAGGGTCTGCAGGTTCACTCGGTCAGTCTGTGCGGTGTCTTTGACGTTCCGTGTCTCCCGGTCCCAGTACTCCGGCCCCTCCTGCTCCATCCACTGCGCCCGCGGCTCCATCCTCGGATTCGGGGCGTCGCTGTCGAACCTCACGAACTGAGTGTCGTCCACGTAGCCGACGGCGATGAAGCGGGGCTCCGCTCGTCCAGGCAGGGACGTGGCGGTAGAGAAATACCTCAGGGAGTGAGAGCCTGGGGGCGGGGGGCGGCTGAGACACCGACCCTCCCCGCGCGGCGCCCGGGTCCCGGGGCGATGGGGTCGGGAGGGGAGGAGACGCGAGGGGCTCGCGGACGAGGCGGGGTGACGGGAGGAGCGGGGCCGGGATGTCGGGTGCGGAGAGGACGGGCGGGACCTGGGGCGGCGGGGACGCGGCTGCTCCGAGTGTCCAGCGTCCCCGCCCGGCGCCCCCCTCGTTCCTTCCTCAGTTCCCTCCCGACCCCGCACTCACCCGCCCGGGTCTGGGTCAGAGCCAGGGCCCCCGAGAGCAGCAGGAGGAGGGTCCTGGGTGCCATGACTGGATCTTGGGGATCTCGGGAGAATCTTCGTCAGGGAGGTGGGAGTGGACCTTATATCCAGGAACCGCGGTGACGGTGATTGGCTTCTCCAGAAACCGGAGACCGAATTGGAGTGAGAACTGGGCCTGCGTCATCTGTGTCTGGGCAGAAGGAGCTGACACAGGTTGTGAGAGGGAGAAGTGAAACCCGGAGGAGAAGGGGAATCCCCTCAGCGCTAGTCCTCCCCACCACTGATACAGCCTTCGGCGGGGGCAAGAGTCAAGCTTGAGAACCTGGACTCTGCACTGACCCTCTCCTCCTGCTCCCACTACCCTTCAGTCCTGGGCCTTCCTGCTGATGTCAGAGGTTCTTGCTAGTTTCATAATCTCTTTGTTGTTGATGTCCTTGTGTGCCCGGAGTGGGTGATAACAAAAACCAAACCAACCTCACTGCCATCGAGTGGACTCCGACTCAGCATAGCAGCCCAATAACACAGACTAGAACTGTCCCATAGAGTTTCTTAGTCTGTAATCTTTAAAGGAGCACATCCCCAGGTCTTTTCTCCTGCAGAGCAGCTGGTGG
>NW_006921842.1:1594393-1597364 GCF_000298275.1 Orycteropus afer afer | reverse complement strand
AAATCTTCACCCAAATCAAAATAAAATTAAAAGAAAATAATAATAATAATAATTAAAAAAAAATTTAAAAATGATGAAGAAACTAAAGAGATTTTGTTTATATGGGTTATATCTACCAATATTTACCATATGACAAATCAAAACAATTAAACTTTTTAATTAAAATAATGTTTATCCATTAAAGGTTAGCCAAAACTAAAAAACCAAATTCACTGCCATGGAGTCAATTCTGACTCAGCGATCCCCGACAGATTTCTGAGGCTGTAAATCTTTATGGAAGTAGACTGCCCCATCTTCCTTCTGTTGAGCAGCTGACCTTCTGGTTTGCAGAAAAATGCCTTATCTACTACCCTACAAGAGCTCCTGGTTAACAGAGATCATATATTTTCATGAAAAATAAATGTTTTCCAAAATAAAGTAAAGTAGTGAGAAAAGTGGATTATTCTATGTTTTTTCATGTCTCTTTTTTACCTGTGTCAAAAGAAGACTTTTGAATTTTCATATCTGCTTCTGCATTCAATTGTCACATTGTTGTGGTGTATACAAAAAAAAAAAAAACAGCATCACACAAATAGGAAATTGGAAAAGGAAGGAATTCTTTTTAATATCTTGCAAGAAATTGTGAATGTTTAAATTTGATACTTCACTAAAGTTGGAGAAGGGTTAGTTTTGTAAGGTTGGTAGCGATCAGAATTCCTATTATTGAATACTTGATACTCTGGTCGTTGAAACACAGAGGTCCATCTTGAACATTGAAAGGATCTTGTACCAATGCATGAGTTTGTTTGGTGTTTTTTGTTTTTGTTTTTGTTTTTAATGATGCACTGAACATGCAGATCTTCCAATGTTGACACATTTCCTTACAAAATATCAAAAAAGTCACATTTGTTAGTATTACCACTGATTCCAGCAGAAAAGTTTGTAAATTTGGGAAAGCTCTCAAACTTTCAGCTGGATACAAGTTTTCCAATATTCTACTCTCTTGAGAGGTTATGTTTTATCATTGGCAACAATACTCTGAATTGGTTTCTTGAAAGGACAGGCTTACTAATTGTTCACTTTTTTTTTCTTTTATTTTAAGAGCTTGTTTTATATTCAACATAACGTATACATTTAGTTTCATTCCCCATTTGCCATGTCCAACCCTAAGCCAGTCTCCTCCCCCCCTACCCTGTAACCCTCCCCCTGTGCCCCTCATGTTTATGTGCTCCTGTTTGTCCTGTATTTCCTCAGTTTGAATGTTGGTCCTCGGTGTCCCATGGTCTATTGCTCTAAGAAATGTATTACTATAGAGTATGTGGGTGCGTCATCCTGGGATGAGTGATCTGTGTGTACATCTTGTTAACTATTGGGCTGAGAGCCTGCCTCTGGTGTGAGTTTTATTCCAGGTGCAGAATGTATTCCAGGGCCTTAGTATTGGGAGTCTCACAAGATTTCATCTGCCCAGTAATTCTGGTCATTATTGAGTTTTTGGAAAATGTGCTAAATACCTGCTTGAATAATTTAGAAAGATCAGCACAAGGTCAGTCCCTAAGAGGCAGAGGGTAAAGATGTCCCAAATGTCTAACTTTTCCAAATTGTTGCGCCACTCCATCTTATCTGACATCAACTCCTCCTCCTTCCCTCAGTAATCTCCCTCCTGTTTTAGGGCTCCATACTTCACTGGGATGTCTCACAGAACTCACAAACACCCAAGGAAATGGCTCACATGGTGGTGATGGAGGCTGGGAGGCTGGCAGGCTGGCAAGTCCCAGGTCCATGGGTAGGTCTGGTGGATTCTCCCAACTCGATGGTTACAGGGGTTGACGACCTCAAATTGACAGGTCAGATGACAACTGCTGTCTCAAGTCCAGGGTTGAGAAGATGAAAAACCAAGTGCAGAACCAGAGCAAGAGAGTGAACTTTCCCAGAACATTCACATGTACACCCTTAAGGAAGCCAAGGGGGGTGACTTGAGTCATACCCTCCAGCAAGGCAGGACTCAAGATGCATCCCCCACTAAACAGGCATAAAGACTAGGATTTGCAAAACATCCCAAAATGGAGGATGGAGTCTAGAAAGGCCATATTAAGCAATTCACTGCACTGCAATGTCAAAGATAGTTTTTCTGTCATTTCTTCTTTCAAGAAAAAAACAAATAAACAAAAAAAAAGATATTTCATAAAAAGAAAGCTAGTTTAGCTCAAACAAATTATTTTCCTTGAGACAAACATCATACATTGGAATGTCGAAGAGCTTTATACATCCTTCCCACTTCACCATCAAAACAAGACCTACTACCATCAAGTTGACTCTGACTCATGTTGTTGTTGTTGTTATGTACCATCAAGTCGGACCTGACTCATAGTAACCCCTCCTTGGGATTCTGAGGCAGTATCACTATGGAAGTAGATTGCCCAACTTTTATTTCAATGAGTGGCTGTGGGTTTGAACTGCCAGCCTTCTGGTTAGCAGTCAAGTGCCTTAGGCACTATACTACCAGAGCTCCCATAGCACAGAGTAAAAATGTCCCAAAGGGTTTCCAAGGCTATAAATCTTTATGGAAGCAGACTGCCTCATCTTTCTTCTGCTGAGTGGCTCGTGGATTCAAGCTGCTGACTTTTTGGTTAGCAGCCAAGTCCTTTAACCACTGTTCCACCAGAGCTCCTTTACTTCATCACAAGGGATATTAAAGATGTGGACTCCAGGATCATAATGTAATAAAGTTAATAAGCTTTAATGCTCCCATGAATGCATTTGTAAGTGAAACTCGTTATTTTTTTGTTTGTTTGTTTGTTTAATTGAAAGTAGGTGATAGTGAAGAATACAACTACTATTACAGTTTGATGACACAGCTTTGATTTTTGATAAGTTCCCAACTGATTTATTTTCAGGCAAATTATCAACACAGTGAGAAAGATTAATAATTTCGGACCTCTGGTGGCATAGTGGCTAAAGCACTTGACTGCTAACCAGAAGGCTGGTGGTTCAA
>NW_006921842.1:1572568-1593553 GCF_000298275.1 Orycteropus afer afer | reverse complement strand
TTTTCTTTTTTTTGTAACCAATTAATTCAAATAGCCACACCTGGCTTCTTGTTGCTAGGTGGCATGGAGTTGGTTCTGACTCATTGCAACCCTGTGCACAACAGAACGAAACACTGCCTGGTCCTGTACCATCCTCACAATCCTTGCTATGCTTAAGTCCATTGTTGCAGCCACTATGTAAATCCATCTCATTCAAGGTCTTCCCTTTTTTTTGTTGTTGATCCTCTACCTTACAAAGCATGCTATCCTTCTCCAGAAACTGGTCTCTTCTGACAACATAACCAAAGTAGGTGAAAAGAAGTCTGGCCATTCTTGCTTCTCAGGAGTATCCCAGCTGCATTTCTTACAGGACAGATTTCATTCTTCTAGCTGTAGCCAAAAGTACAAATCTAGAGTGTTCTGAATTTTCAATCTCTTCCTGAAAACATACTGTGTGATATAGATTGATGTATATTAAAATTATTTTTATTGAAAAGCCAGGGATTTGTCTAAATGATTATCCTCAGACTAGCTTTAAATATTGGGAGCTCTGGTAGCATAGTGGCTAAGGCACTTGACTGCTAACCAGAAGGCTGGCAGTTCAAACCCACCAGCCACTCCTCGGAAGGAAGGTTGGGCAATCCTACTTCCGTAGTGATACTGCCTCGGAAACCCAAGGAGGGGTCGCTATGAGTCAGGGCTGACTTGACGGCACATAACAGCAACAACAGCAAACTTTAAATACAGGTGCTTAGCAGCTAGAATATACAGACATTAAGAAAAACATGATTTACCACCTCAAGACTATAAATGTTAAAAAAAAAAAAAAAAAAAGCCCACCACAGAGGCCAATCCTTATTTGTATTTCATTGAGACTCTTGGTCTCATTGATTTTTTCAATCTGAGGAGGATAAGTCTTCACTTCTTTACAGGAAAGTCCTTATTGATGCCACGTGTCAAATGCCCTGTAGGTCTTGTGTGTTTTTAAAATTGTGAAAAAAGAGATTCAAAGCTTAGAATTGCACCACCTTGGAATTCTTTCCCTATGGCTCCCCTTTCTCCAAAATTCAAGCAATTTTATTTTCCTTGACTCTCACATCCCTCTTTCCTCATCATCTGTGCCTGCTGTTGTTATGTGCCATCAAGTGAGACCTGACTCACAGGGACCCCTCCTTGGGCTTCCAAGGCGGTATCACTACAGAAGTAGATTGCCCAACCTTCTCTCCAAGGACTGAAGATGAAAATAAACAGGAAGTTTTTACAGTTGTCAAATGAAAGAGTCTCTGTGCATGACCCCAAAAGAAAAACCACACAGAAAATTAATGGAAGTTTTGATTGTATGCAAATTTTAAAATTCTTATGGCAACTATAAACTCACAGACATATAAATACTTTCCCATAATTGTATCAAAGATACATTAAAATTATGAAATAAGAATGAAATTATATGCAATTATCTGAGCAGAGAACAAGCAATAGCTGTTGGAAATTAAAAATATGATGATAGAAATGAAAAGTCAATAGATGAACACAATAGTACAAAATGGAAAAGTGATTATGGACAGAAGAGAAAAACCATAAAAATATTAGGCTATCTATGAAAGAATAGTAGCATAGTGGCTAAGGCACTTGACTGCTAACCAGAAGGCTGGTGGTTCAAACCCGCCAGCCACTCCCTGGAAGGAAGATGGGGCAATCTACTTCCGTAGTGATAGTGCCTCGGAAACCCAAGGAGGGGTTGCTATGATTCGGGTCCGACTCGATGGCACATAACAACAACAACAACAACAACAATGAAAGAATTCCAACAACCTTTTAATACAACTTTCAACAGAAATGGAGATAAGAAATCATTTTAAAAAATCAAGAAAATACCTTAGGATTTGCAGACATAAGTGTGCAAATTCTTATTATGGTTAGCAACTATAGACCCATACTAAGAATACATCACAATGAAATTTTAGAAACAGGGATGAAAAGAAAAGATCCTGAACACATCCATAGGCAGCAAAAAAGAACATCTCTTAACGCTAGAAGACAAGGAAGCCATCACATTGAAATTACAAGGAAAAAGATGTTCAACACAAATTAAATATCAAGTAAAAATGGGAATATAAGTGCTATGGTAGCCTAAAGGCAATCTCAGATGGTTAGGATTTTAACAGTTTACTTTCCATGTTCCCTTCCTCAGGAGATACTAGAGGACAGGGGAACTAAAAATGATGGAGAAAACCTAAACAGGAAACACATGGGATCCAGGAAACAAGGGAGCCAGCACAAGAGAGAGACAGGATTTCGAGGATGAAGTGAAGGTGATTCAGGTGTCAACCTGTGCAAGGCGACAGGCAATCAGTCCACATGTTGGAAGGACTAAAGGCTGTGAGACAGGTGTCTGGAAAAAGAAGCAGTTTGTAGAAAACTTAATGTACTGGTGTATATTATTCATTGATGGCTCAGAATTGGGGGATGGTAGCTGGGCAGGATAGTTTGGGAATGATTTAAGTAAAGTTTATAACAGAAACAAAGCAAATGAAGGAATAGGATGTTTAATTCCAGGAGAAATTAAATGTTAATTCAGGAAAGGAAAAGTAATCATTGTCTATTAAATGCCCAGTTGTAAACAGCATTTATACAATCATAATAATGTAAACAAGAGCCCTGGTGGTACAGTGGTTAAGTGCTTAGCTGCAGTTCAAATCCACCAGCAGCTGTGGAAGAAAGATGTGGCAGTCTGCTTGTGTAAAGATTTATAGCTTTGAAAACCCTATGGGGCAATTCCACTCTGTCCTATAGGGTCACTATGAGTTGGCATCAACTTGACATCATGCAACAGCAACAGCAACAACAATAACATACACACTGAACACTGAGCCAACCAAAAGTTAAGGTGTGCCAGGGTCATGGGGCCACTGTCCAAAACTGAGGGGCTAGGGGAGAAGAATGGGGCTGTCTAGGGTCACCACTCAGATGGACTAGGGGGATAGAGTTGCCCAGAACCAAAGAAGCAGACTTGTAGTCCCAATGGGCCTAGAAGGCAGAGCTGAAGCCAAGGGTCAAGGCCTCCACCCAAAATACAGGAGCCATGGCCACACCCAGAGTCTGTAGGGCAGGGACATTGCCCAGATGGTTTCAGAGAAAAGGAGAATATTTTCAAGCCTTGAGAACTAATGTAATTTGGAAGTTGTGTAGTCCCATAAGAGCTCCCAAAAGATATTTTAGTGTGTGCTATTTTCACCATAATTAAAAGAGAGAGAGAGAAAAAAATAAACCTTATAGATGGTGATTAGAATACATCTGACAATACTTTTCTGCAATGTCTACATGTGCATTACTTCCAGCAATTCCACTTCTCAGAATGTACCCTGAAGATATCTCACCATAAATACAAAATAACATATGCTGAGGATTTTTATTTATTTATCTATTTTTAAGGAGTAGCAGAGTGGGTGTTCTGGTTACCTAGTACCACTCTGACAGGAAATATACCACAAATGGGATGGCCTTAACAAGCAGGTATTTATTCTCTCACAGTTCAGAGGCTTTAAGTCCAAGTTCAAAGTACCAGGCTCTAGGGGCTGTGTGAAAGCCCCTCGACCTTGTGCTTCAACTCTACCTCTTGCTCCCGGCCCACTGAAGCTAGAGGCATCTTTTCACTCAGGCAGCTACTGGCTGCTGAGGCTGACAAGCCCAAGGTTGACACATAAAATGGCACAGTCCCGATGTTACCAAACCACATGGCAGGCCATTAATTCAAGTCTATTTTAAGTCCCAAAGTCAGCAGAGCATGGCAGGCTGCTGAACAACGACATGGCTACATACAGGGTCCAAGCATACCATAAGCAAGAGACTATCCCCAAGGCTTCTCCTTATATACAGAAAGCGGACCACATTCCCTAAGGCAGCTACTCAGCTGCTTGTGGTAGATCCCACCATGGAGTCTTATGGGAAATAACTGCCACCAGCTGCCCAGCCACTCAACCAGGCCCAGCCAAGTTGACATACAAATTTAACTACCACAGTGGGTAAGGCATTTGGCTGCTAACCAGGAACCAGAAGTTCAGTGGTTCAAACCCATCAGTTGCTCCATGGGTAGAAGATGGGGGCAATCTACTTCTGTAAAGATTTAAAGCCTTGAAAACTCAGGGGGGCAGGAAAGAGGCAGTCCCTCTGAGTGAGAATTGACCCAATGGCACTAGGGTTTAAGAATTTTTTCTATAGCAATATTTATAATATCTAAATAGTGGAAGCAGACTAATGCTCATCCCATACATAGGAAATGTGTTGAATAAGTTTTGTATGTCCACATTATGTAAGTACAGCCAGTGTATGAAGACAGGGAAAAATATAGCCAATTGGTCCTTAGAAGAGAGGATGATGGGATTTCATCTCACTTACTTTGGACATGTCATCTGAAGGGACAAATCTCTGGAGAAGGACATCATGCTTGGTAAGGTAAAGGGTTAGCAAGAAACAGGAAGTCCTTCCACAAGAAAAGTTGATATAGGGTAGTGGTAGTGAGACCAGTGCTGTCCTCCAGCCCTGTTTTCCCTTCATGCTTTCTCTCAGCTCCTGTTTGAGAACTTGTCCTGGACATCTGCAAATCAAATGATGGAAAAATTGAAGGTTTAACTGCAGAATGTGTGAGCTTAGAGTTCCTCAGTTTAAAAATTTAGGTGTCTTTGTGAAAACACTGAACTTAAACCCTGCTATAAATTAAAACAAATATTTTGTTGAAGACGTAGAATCATGTAGAAATGGGACAATATTTACAGGCATTCATGCAAGATGCTCTGAATTGCAGGGATAACAGTAAAGTTATCAAAAGGTACAGTAAACAAAGGGTTTGTTCTTGCAGGCACATAAAGGAGGGGGAGGAAGCATGGTAAAAGTTCCAAAGGGTCTGTTAAAATATGAACTTAAACATTATCCGTAAGTTTATTTGTTGTGTCCTTAGATTGTACAACCTGAGAGTTGCTTAATAAAGCATTCTGTCAAGGACTAATTTTCTGTCACATCGGCAGTGTCTCCTTATTTTAACATATTTAGTCTTTATCATAGTTACAAATTTACAAAGGGCTAATAGAAACATAGTGGAATATCCTAGTAAATGAAATTTTAATTTGGGAGTCAGGACTTGATAATAGATCTATGTTAGCTACAACGTTATTTACAGGATCTAACTTCATTTAGGAGGGAGCGCTGGTGCTGTAGTACCTAAGGCATTTGTCTACTAACCAGAAGGCTGGCAGTTCAAACCCATCAGCCACTGCTGAGAAGGAAGACTGGGCAATCTACTTCTGTAGAGATACTGCCTCGGAAACCCAAGGGGTTGCTATGAGTCAAAACCCACTCGACAGCAATGAGTTTGTTTTTTTTTTTTTAAAAAAAAAAAAAAAAAAAACTTCATTTAAAATGAAATCTGGTGGTGTGTTGTTATTATGTGCCTTCAAGTCGGACCCGACTCATAACGATGGAAGTACATTGCCCAATTTGGTTGCTAACCAGACAGTCCACAGTTCCATCTGCTCCAAGGGAAGAAGATGAGGCAATCTACTTCCGTGAAGAGTTACAGCCTTGGAAACCCAATGGAGGTCTCCATAAGTCAGGATCGACTCAATGACCATGGGTAACTTCATTTAACAACCACTCATCTGTCAGTTTGTCATGTAATGGTGGCTTGCACATTGCTATGAGCCTGGAAACCATGTGACTGGTATTTCAAATACCAGCAGGGTCACCCATGGTGGATAGGTTTCAGTGGAGCATTCAGACAAAGAGAGTCTGGGAAGAAGTACAGGGCCATCCACATCTGAAAAAAGTTGGCCTCTGAAAACATTATGAATAGGAGTAAAACACTCTTTGATGTATTATTGGAAATCTTTATGGATAGCAGTGAAACATTGTCTGAATAATGTCAGATGATGAGCCCCTCAAGTTGTAAGTCACTCAAAATATAACCAAGGAAGAGCTGCTTCCTTAAAGTAGCATGAACCTTAATGACATGGAGTAAAGCTTTGGGGACCTACATTTGCTGATGAGGCACACTTCAAAATGTGAAGAAACAGCTGCAAACATTCATTAATAGTGAGATCATAGGATGTATGAAGTATGAATCAAAGAAAATTGTAAGTTGTCAAAAATCAATATAACATATAAAGTTGGATATTCTGATTATTAGTGAACTGAAATGGACTAGTATTGGCCATTCTGAATCAGGAAATCATATCATCTACTATGCCAGGAATGACAAATTGAAGAGGAATGGTATCACAATCATCATCCAAAAGAATGTTTCAAGATCTATCCTGAAATACAGTGTTATCAGTGATTGGATAATATCCATACACCTACAATGAAGACCAGTTAATACTACTATTACTCATCTTTACACACCAACCAAAGATGAAGAAATTGAAGATTTTTAACCAATTTCTGCAGTCAGAAATTGACCAAATAAGCAATGAAAATATATTGATAATTACTGGTGATTGGAATGTAAGGGTTGGAAAAAAGAAGAAGCATTAATAGTTGGAAACCATGGCCTTGGTGATAAAAATGACCCTGGAGATCACAAGACAGAATTTTGCAAGACCAATAACTTATTCATTGCAAATACCTTTTTTTCCAACAACATAAATGTTGATGATTCACATGGACCTTGCCAGATGGAATGTACAGGAATCAATCAACTATATCTGTGAAAAGAGGCATTGGAGAAGTTCAATAACATCAGTCAAAACAAGACCAGAAGCTGACTGTGGAATAGTCCATCAATTGTTCAAGTACAAGTTTAAGTTGAAGCTGAAGAAAAGTTTAAAAAAAAAAAAAAGCCATAAGAGTTGACAAACAACCTTGATTATATTCTGCTTGAATTTAGGGACCATCTGAAGAATAGATTTGATTCATTGAACACCAAACACCACAGACCAGATGAGTTGTGGAATGACATCAATATCATCATAAATGAAGAAAGCAAAAGGTCATTAAAAAGACAGGAAGGAAGATTAGACCAAAATGGATGTCAGAAGAGACTCTAAAACTTACTCTTGAATGGAGAGCATTTAAAGTAAATGGAAGAAATTGTGAAACAAAAGAGCTAAACAGAAGATTTCAAAAATAATAGAAATAATACTTTATAGAAAAAGTAAAGTATTATTTATAATGTGCAAAGACCTGCAGTTAAAAAACCAAAAGAGAACATGCTCATCATTTCTCAAGACGAAAGAAGTAAAGAAAAAAATTCAACCCTTGAATTGCAATATTGAAAGATTCTATGGATAAAATGTTGAACAATGCAAGATGTATCAAAAGAAGATGAAAAGAATACACAGAGTCACTGTACCAAAAAGAATTGATGTTCAACCATTTCAGTAGGTAGCATATGATTAAGAAGCAATGGTGTTGAAGGAAGAAGGCCAAGCTGCACTGAAGGAATTGGTAAAAAAAAAAAAAAAAAAGCCTCCCGGAATTGATGGAGTACCCCTTGAGATGTTTCAACAAATGGATGCAATCCTGGAGGCTCTTACTCATTTATGGCAAGAAATTTGGAAGACAACTACCTGGCCAACTGACTGGAAGAGATCCATATTTGTATCCATTCAAAGACAGGGGATCCATCAAAATGTGGAAATTATTGAACAATACCATTAATATCACAAACAAGTAAAATTTTGCTGAAGATAATTAAAAAAATTCAACAGGGAACTACCAGAAATTCAAGCCAGATTCAGAAGAGGACATGAAATGAGGGATATCACTGCAGATGTCACATGGATATTGGCTGAAAGCAAAGAAAGAAGTTTACCTGTGTTTCATTGACTATGCATAGGTATTTGATTGTATGGATCATAACAAATTATGGATAACATTGGGAAGAATGGGAAATCCAGAACATTTGACTATGCTTATGAGGAACTTGTACACAAACAAAGGGGCTGTCATTTGAACAGAACAAAGGCATAAAGAATGATTTAAGATCATTAAGGGTATGTGCCAGCTTTGTATCCTTTCACCATACTTATTCAATATGTATGCTGAGCAAATAATCTGAGAAGCTGGACTATATGAAAAAGAACTTGGCATCCGGATGAGTGGTGAACTCATTAACAACCTGTGATATGCAGATGACTCAGCCTTGCTGGCTAAAGTGAAGATGACTTGAAGCATGGATTGTACCTCAACATATAGAAAACAAAGATCCTCACAATTGGCCCCATAGGCAACATCACAATAAATGGAGAAAAGATTGAAGTTGTCAGGGATTTCATTTTACTTGGGTTCATAATCAAGACCCATGGAAACAGCAGTCAAGAAATCAGACATCATATTGCAAATCTGGGCAAATCTGCTGCAAAAGACCTCAAGTGTTAACAAGCAAAGGTGTGACTTTGAAGACTAAAGTGCACCTAACTCAAGGCATGATATTTTCATTCACCTCATATGTACATGAAAGCTGGACAATGATTAAGGGAGACTGAAGAAGAACTGATGCCTTTGAATTGTGGTGGTGGTGAAGAATACCGAAAATACCATAGACATCCAGAAGAATGAACAAATCTGTCCTGGAAAAAGTGTAGCTGGGATGCTCTTTAGGGGTCAGTAAAAAAAGGAAAACTCTCAATAAGATGGACTGACACTGGCTGTCAGGATGGGCTCAAGCACAGCAAGGATTGTGAGGATGACACAGGACTGGATAGTGTTTTGTTCTGTTGTACATGGGGTCATTATGAGTCAGAGCTGACTCAATAGCTCCTAACAACAACAACAACAAACTTCAATTAACAGAGCTCTGGTACAGCAGTGGTTAAAGTATTTGACTGGTTACCAGAAGCTACTGATTCAAACTCACCAGCCAGTCTGTGGGAGAAAGATGAGGCAGACAGCTTCTGTAAAGATTTACAGCCTGGGAAACCCTATGCAGCAGTGCCACTCTATCCTATAGAGACTCTATGAGTAGGAATAGACTTAATGGCAGTGAGTTTTAACTTCATCTAACATTATCAGTTCTGTATCTGATCCTCTTGTAACCAAGGCTCCTTCTCTGGGGCCAGCTACACAAACTTCCTCAATAGAGACCAGGTAACTTTTATCCAGGCTAGAAATCATGAGTTTTACCTTCTTTGTTTTTCAAGCAGTAAAACTATGACAAAAGGTTGAGTGCTTTTTAAAGAAAAAAAAAAGCAGGAATGAAAATCTTAGTTTAAATTTAGCTCTGAATTCACATAATTCAGATATGTCAGAACCTCAATTTAAAAAAAAAAAAAAAAACAGTGTGGGGTAAGATTGGACTGAAATGTTGAAACTGTATTTTTAATTTTCTTTTACTTTTGAACTATAAAAATATGTCCATATAGGCTTGATTTCAGTTTCAAATCTCCCCAAACTACCAAAATTGAAAAAGCTTGAGCTCAGGAACAATAGAACATTTGAAAGTCTGGATATGTTAGCAGAAAAAATTCCAAATCTCACATATCTAAACTTAAGTGGAAATTAACTGAGAAATATCAGCACCTTGGCTGGAAAGTCAGAATGTCTGAAAATCCTAGATTTGTTTAACTGTGAAGTTACCCACTTCAGTGATTACTGAGAAGGTGTCTTCCAGCTTCTGTCCCAGCTGATCTATCTGGATGGATACAACCAAGAGGACCAGGAAGCCCCTGACTCAGATGCTGAGGTGCACAATGTGGATGAATAAAAAAGGATGAAGAAGGAGAAAATGAGCAGGACAAAGATGATGAGGAGTTAGATTTTGATGAAGAAGAGGATGAAAATGAAGATAAAATCAGTAGGGAAGAAAAATTTAGTAATAATGGAGAAGTTGAAGAAGAAGAAGATGAGGATGAAGATGATGAGGAAGAAGAAAGTGAGAAAGGTGAAAAGAGGAGGGGATAAACAGATGATGATGAGATGATTAAGACCTCCAAATAACCTGCAAAAAAGGAACTGTTGTGTATTGGTTAGACTGCTCATATGGATTTGGTAAATTAAAAAAAAAAAAAAAAGCTGTGATACAAACCCCAGGACACCCACCTACCCACCCAAAGAGCCAAAATATAGTTCCTGTGACATTCCACCCTCCTCTATGTAGTTCCTCTTGAAAATCCACCACCAAGCTCGGTGACTTCACCCCAACAACATTGTAAGTAAGCATCGTTAGGTTTTCATGTAAGATTCTTGTCGTAACACAGACACCTGTGATTGCTGAGTCTTAACCATTCGTGGCTACCAGTTACACTGAGACTGTAACAGCATTTTTTCTGTACAACAAAGAAGATTTTTAAATTAAATATCCACATTAAAAAAAAATGAATTGACACAGTGGCTGCAAAAATCAGCTCAAACGTAGCAACAATTGTGAGGATGAAGCAGGAATGGGTAATGTTTCCTTCTGTTATACATAAGGTCACTATGAGTAAGAACTGACCTAGAAAGCATGTAACAACACATCATGAAGCCATTAAAATAAAATAAAATAAATCTCTAATATGGGGTAGTTTCTTGGATATATCATTAGAAAAAAGAAAAATGAGAGAGTACCACTCTACCTTTTTAGGTAATAAAGAAATGAACATAAGAATATGTATTTGCTTACTTTTTTGTGAAAGTAGTCACAAGAAAGATAAATCAGAAACTAATGAAAATGGCTACTTAAAGTAGTGGGAAACAGCGTGGGGTAAGATCGGACTGAAATGTTGAAACTGTATTTTTAATTTTCTTTTACTTTTGAACTATAAAAATATGTGCAAAAAACACACAGAATCAAACACTAATGATATGAATGTTGAAGTATATAGAATGTGCAGTGTAAGTGCTGCCACCATCTTTCCCTGTGACCCACAAATGCACCTTGTGCTTAGGACCAGGTGTTTTGGCCTGGCTCCTTGAATGGGCTGCAAGTGTGGGCTGTTTCCCTTTTCTGTGGTATCTTTACCCAAAACACATCTCATAGCAGAGAGTGGCCTATCAGCACCTCTCCCTCTTATGCCCTGAGCACATGTCAACATTCCCAAGATCTGTTTAGCTAAATGTGTGCATTATCCAGAACCTGGCCACCCCTCTTCTGTCTCTGTCCACAGCAGGGAGGAATGGCGCCTCTCTCCTACAGCACAAGAGGGCTGTGTTTAGACTATCTCCCTGTGTTGGCTGAGGAGCAAGACCTGCTGGCCTTGGGGAACTGATGTCCACTATTGAAGCTGATCTTCCTTTGTCTCTTCTCTATGTGAGTAAAGTGTTGTTCAATCCAATGCCTGTGTGTGAATCATGTGTTTTTTGGTCAGCCCAATACCTGTCAACTATAAAATGGGCTACTATCCTCCATGTGATGGCACTCCTCTCCTGGAAGTGGTAACAGGTGTGTTTTGGTTAGCTTGTGCTGCTCTAACAGAAAATACCATAAAAGGGATGGCTTTAACAAACAGGAGTTTATTCTCTTACAGTTTGGGAGGCTAGAAGTCTGAGTTCAAAGTGCCAGTTCTAGGGGCTGGGTGAAAGCCCCTTGACCTTGGGCTTCAGCTCTGCTTCTTGCTTCCAGCCCACTGAAGCTGGAGGCTTTTCTTAACTCAGGCAGCTGCTGGCTACTGAGGCTGACAAACCCCCGGTTTATAAGTAAAAAGGCACAGTCCCAATACTACCACATGACATGGCATGCCACTAGTTCAAGTCCAGGGACAGTCCCAAGATTGGCAGACTATGGGGCAGGCTGATAAATGAAGACCTGACTACACACAGGGTCCAAGCATGCCAAAAAGCTGCAGACCATTCCCAAAGCTTCTCCTTATATAATGGAAGCAGACCACATCCCTAAGGCAGCTGCTTAGCTGCTCCAGTAGATTCCACCATGGAGTAGATTACCAGTCTCACCATGAGGAATAACTATATCCAGCTGCCCAGCCACTCAAAACCAGGCCCAGCCAAGTTGGCACATAACCTTAACTACCACAAGGTGGCACTTGCTCAACAAAGTATTTCAGGAGAAATGCACCAATATCTGCAGTTTAGTTTGAAATAAATCAAAAAATAAGATGGATTCATGAATGGATACTTGGATGGATGTAATAAAGCAAATTTAGTAAAATGTTAATGTTAGAATCTAGGTAGTGGATATACAGGTGGTCACTGTAAAAAATTTTTCAACTTCACTATGTGTTTTAACTTTTTGTAGTAAGATGTTAGCGAATACTGAATGGAAAAAAAGCAAACCCTAGAGCAATCTTAAAAACTAAAAAACTAAACTTACTGCTGTCTAGTTGATTCTGACCCATAACTACCCTCCTTGGGTCTCTGAGGCAATATCTCTACAGAAGTAGATTGCGCAGTCTTCCTTCCAAGGAATGGCTGGTGGGTTTGAACTGCCAGCCTTCTGGTTAGCAATCAAATGTCTTAGGCACGATCCTAAGTGTATATCAAACTGATGATGTAATCACACACAGAAAAGAATTAATTCAAGAAAATTTTGTACATACTACACTGTACACCTACAGTAGTTTGTATTCTAAGGACAAAAAATGTTTCAAAGAAATCTTGAATTTTTCTAATTAGAAATCCCCATTGGCTTTATGATAAGTAGTCAGATCCCAAGATCCAAATGTGTAAGTCAGATCTCAACTGTGTAACTGGGAGTTCTCTGAATTACCTTCCATGTAGAATACAATGCTTTTTAAAGGATGAGTAGTAAAAATGTGCTAATATCAAGATTGTTGTTGTTGTTGTTGTTGTTGTTGTTTGCCGTCAAGTCGGCCCTGACTCATAGCGACTCCTCCTTGGGTTTCCGAGGCAGTATCACTATGGAAGTAGGATTGCCCAACCTTGATTACACATATATTATTAAAACTCAACAGTAAAACATGGATGAATTTGGAGGACATTATGCTGAGTGAAATAAGTCAACCACAGAAGGACAAATATTGTATTAGCCCATTATTATAAAAAGTCAAGAAAGGTTTATATATGGAAGGAAATTTTCTTTGTTGGTTACCAGGGGTGGGAGGGGAGGAGAGGGAACACTGCTGGATAGGTAGAGACAAGTATTGATTTGAGTGAAGGGAAGAGCAATATACCAAATGTGAGTAATCAACCCGGTGCGTTGAGGAAGAAGAAAACAGAGAGAGGTGCATGGGAAGTACAGAGAATGAAGATGAACCCTTTTACGCATACACTACTGCATTGTCAGTGATGGCAAACATTGATCTATGAGTGATAGATGGATGGACAGGCTGAATGATTGGGTGTATCTATGCAGGGGCAAGTATGCCCATGACCATGTACAGGGTTGGCAGATAATGTTTCCACAAGTGTATTTGCATGTTCTGTAAGAATTTCCAGGTGTATAGTAAAGTTGAAAAGGGACCAGGTTGTAGTCACTTCTTAGCCACACCAGCTACCCAGTGGACCTGTGGGCTCAGGACCACAGTATCAGGGGACATCAAGCTCAATTGGCATAATATACTACACAAAAACATTGTTCTACATCCTATTTTGGTGAGTAGTACCTTGGATCTTAAAAGCTTGCAAGTGGCCCTTTAGATGTAAGAATGGATCACTCCTTGTCCATAGCAAAGAAGAATGAAGAAAACAAAAGATGCATGGAAACAATTAGTCCAAGCGACTGGTACACCATGGGATTCTCAGCCTCTATGACTATGAGACCAGAAGAGGTAGATGGTGCCCACAGACCACTGTTAACCACTCAGAGGGGGATCTAGGTAGGAGATCCTGGATAGAGTGGGAGAACAACATGGAACAAAACTCAAAAAAAAGAGAGAGAGAGATAGAGAGAATGACCAGATTTGCTGGTCTCATAGAGCCTGGTGGAACTCCTGAGACTATGGCCCCTAGCTGCCCTTCAGGTCTGGAATTGAACCCACTCCTGTGGCTTCCAGCCAAACAAAAGACAGGCATATGAGCTAAACATTTACATTATGTAGATACACTCCTTGGAGAGATCAATCACAGGAGGCTAGAAGGGTTGTGTATGCTCAGGGAGACAGCTGCAGGGCAAGAGTGATGGGAGGGAAGGACACAGGGAAGAGGTAACTATGGAGAAGTGAGAGGGGAGTTGTTGCATTGTGGGAAATTGCAGTCAATGTCATGAGACAAAGTGTATGATCTGCTGTATGGAAAATGAATTTGCTCTGTAAATATTCACCGAAATCACAATAAAAGTAAAGAAAAAAGAAAAAACTCAACAGTAATTTTTACTGTTAATTAGAACTACAGTTGTGGAGTGGGAGATACATAAATAACAGGGCAAGAGAATTCTTCCTGAAATGTCCTGTTTAGATTTAGTTTTATAAAGTTCATAACCTTATTAACAATAGCTTTCCATACATTATTCCTGCCATATAGTTCCAGGAAAAATTTTTATTTACTCCTCACTAGGTGGCAATGCTACCTAATTTGATTATAACCAAAACCAAACCAAACCCATTGCCAATCAATTCAACTTATAGTGAACGCTTCTTGGGTTTCTGAGGTAGTGTCTTTACGGAATTAGATTTTCCAGTCTTCCTTCTGAGGAGTGGCTAATGCGTTTGAACCTCCAGCCTTCTGGTTAGCAGTCAAATGTCTTAAGCACTGTACTACCAGAGCTGCCAATTTAATTAAAAGCAGAAGTAAAATTTAAAAGCTTCATTTATCTAACAGTTTTTATTCTATGTTGAGCTTTCCTACCTATTGAGCAAACTAGACTTTTATTATCTATATGTGTTTTTTTTGGGAGCTCTGGTAGCATAGTGGCTAAGACACTTGCCTGCTAACCAGACAGCTGGTGGTTCAAACCCACCAGCCACTCCTCGGAAGGAAGGTTGGGTAATCCTACTTCCGTAGTGATACTGCCTCGGAAACCCAAGGAGGGGCCGTTATGAGTCGAGTTTGACTCGACGGCACATAACAACAACATATGTTTTTCAGAATTTTAATAACAAGAAAAATGACCCCTTTTTCTCCACACAATGACTATATTAAATCAAATTCAGAACTATTGGATTGGTGGGAACCTTGGGAGTTCAGCTAGTCCCTTTTTCTACCTCCATACTCTATTACGTTTTTTTCACCTTCATTCACTTACTCACTAATCTTTCATAAACCAAACAATTTCTCAGTGATTACCATATGCCAGGAATTGTGCTATTAGGTATTAGGGATATAATGGTGACAGTAGACACAGTCTTGCTGCCCTCATCGAGTTTGCTGGCAGTTGGCCTTCCTGGGAAAGTGACAGTTGATGCGGCTCCTAGAGGCATGGCTTGCTCCACTCTTCTCAGCTGAAAAAGAGCAAAGATTCCACAGCTGTAAGAAAGGGAGGCCCAGTGGGTGAGGCAAGTAAACAGATAATTATAAGAGAACATGAGAAACTGAAGGAAGTAAATAGAGGATAGGAGTCTTTGTAGCACAAGGGTTAAGTACTTTGCTGCTAATGGAAAAGTCGGCATTTGAAACTCACCAAGCAGCTCTGTGGGAGTTCTGGTGGCATAGTGCCCAAGGCATTCAAGTGGTAACCAGAAGGCTGGTGGTTCAAACCCCCAGCCACTTCTCAGAAGGAATACTAGAAACTACTTCCATAGAGATACCACCTCAGAAACCCAAGGAGGTGTCACTAGAGTTGGAACTGACTTGACAACAGTGAGGTTTTTCTTTGTTTGTTTGTTTGTTTTGTTTTGTTTTTAAGCAGCTCCATGGGAGAAAGATTTGGTGATCAGCTTCCATAAAGATTGATCAGTTGCCATCAATGAGTCAAGTCTGACTCATAGCAATGCTATAGGACAGAGTAGAGCTGCTCCATAGGGTTTCCAAGCTGTAAATCTTTACAGAAGCAGACTGCTACATCTGTCTTCCATGGAGCAGTTGGTGGGTCTGAACTGCTGACCTTTCAGTTAGCAGCTGAGTGCTTAACCATTATGCTATGAGGAGTCCTTTCATAAAGATTACAGACAAGAAAATCCCACAGGACAGTTCTGCTCTGTCACATGAAAATGCTATGAGTAGGAATTGACTCAGTGACACCCAACAACAACCACAGGTAGAGGCTGCTCTGAAACACAAAGGAAAGAGAAGGAGGTCAGCCAGTTTTAAAAGTAGTTGGCAAGAAGATGGAGGAATAGGCAGACAAGCAACACAGACCTTCTTCAACAAAGAAAAGAAAAACCAATCGACAGAGATACAGAAGATAAACCTGGAGCCCTGAGCTTTGAAAGAAAGGAACTATACAGAAGTGGATTAGGCACCAACTAGTGGAAAAACCTGAATGAAAACAGGACCTAAGAATAGGCTCTGTTTGCCAAGGTTGGCAGGGACATATGAGAGGCTGACAACAGGAAAGGAGAAAGCTGGTGAGGGTGTAAGTGTTGTCAACTAGAAAATAGAGGAGCACAGTACCCTGCTTGCGTAGATAATGTACAAACAAAACAAAACCAAAATCACGGGCAAGTCACTTCAACATACAACCAACAATTAAATATAAACACAAAAACGTCACATGCCTCAGAGACAACAGAGCATCACAGTCTACACAAAGAAGCAAGATAAAGCAGTAGAAACAAGGGACCAGGATACAGATGCAAAACACATCCCTGAGGAAGACACAGCATTGGAACTCCCTGATAAGGAATTCAAAAGAATTATATTTAGGTATAGTCAATGAATTGAGAGATAGATCAAGGAAAACATAGAGAAAACCCTAGAACAATTTCGAAAGACAATACAAGAACAAAATGACAAAATAAATGAAAAATTAGAAATCATGCAAAATCTACACACAGAAATCCAGAAGATTAATACTAAATTTTCAGAAATAGATAAGACATTGAATGGGCAAAGGAGTAGAATTGAATCAATGGAAGGCAGAATTAGGGATATTGAAGACAAATACCTGAACACTTCTTTGGAAAGGGATAAATCAGAAAAAGATCAAAACAAAATGAAGAAAGCCTAAGGTTCATGTGGAATACCATCAAAAGGAATAACCTACGTAATCAGAATTCCAGAACAGGAAGAGACAAATAAAACCACAGGGAAAATTGTCAAAGATTTGTTGGAAAAGGATTTTCCTGGTATGATGAAAGATGAGAATATATCCATTCAGGAAGTCCAATGAACCCCAAACAGGATAAAGCCCAAAAGAAAATCACTCAGACATATCATAATCAAACTTACCAAAACCAAACACAAAGAAAGAATCATAAGAGCAGCATGGAAAAAAACAAGAAGTTACCTACAAGGGGCACCCAATAAGACTAAGCTTGGATTTCTTGACAGAAACCACGCAGGCAAGAAGACAATGGGATGGTATATATAAAACCCTGAAAGAGAAAAATTTCCAACCAAGAATTATATACCCAGCAAAATTGCCCCTCAAATATGATGGTGAAATCAGGACATTGCCAGATAAGCAGAAATTAAGGGAATTTGTTAAAACCAGACCATCCTTACAAGAGACACTGAAGAGATCCCTTTGGACAGAGAAGCAACAACAGCCAACAACTGACCATTAACACACATTATCATATAACCCAGAAACCAACCAAGCTATGGAAGTATCCAAAGTAAATAAGCCTACAAGATTGTAAACAGGGAACCAGAGACATCAATTGACAAATGAGGACAACTACAAACCAAAAAGAGGGAAACATACTGTGTCATTACAGAACTTCTAGATGGTAGAGAAGTTAAGACAACTACAAGATAGAAGGGACTGTTCTAAACTTGGGAAGAAAACTATAAATCACAGCGTAACCTCAAAGAAAAATGATAAACCTTCACAACAAAAAAAAGGACCAGCATAAATATTCAGCAAATACTAAAACAATAACAATGAAGGAAGTAATAACATGATTCATAAAATGAGCTCAGCATAGAAAATCACATGGAATGAAGAAATCGACACAATGAAAAATTACATAACAAAAATGACAGTAACAAATTCTTATTTGCTGATAATTACATATCTGGCAAGGGACTTATCTCCAAGATTTATAGTGGAAGAGTGGAGGACCAAACTATAGTACATACACATAATGGAATGCTATGCAGCACTAAAGAATAATGTAGAGTCTACAAAACACCACATAATATGGATGAACTTGGAGGATATTATGCTGAGTGAAATAAGTCAATCACAGAAGGACAAATATAGTATTAGTTTGTTGTTGTGGAGGGTCAAGGAAGGTTATTATATGGAGGGAAACTTTCTTTGTTAGTTGCCAGGGGTGGGAGGGGAGGGGAGGGAATACTGAAAAAAAAAATGCATTAACCCATGTCACTTTAGTTTTGTGTATTTCACTGTACATAAATTATATTTCAATAAAATGCATTAAAAAAAGTAGTTGGGAAAAATTTCCCAAATGAACGGACATCTAAACAGATACCTGAAAGATATGTAGAAAGTAGAAAGGCAGGGACATGATGGAGTGGGGGGAAGGAGAGGGCCATGCAGTTTGTGGAGTCCCTGGGTGGTGCAACACTTAATGTACTTGATTGCTAACTGAAAAGATTGGCAAAATTTTTTTCCTATCAGACCTCAGTAAGCAGCTCTGGTAGCAAGTTGAAGAGCTTGGCTGCAAACCAAAAGGCCAGGAGTTTGATTCCATAAGCCACTCCTTGGGAGAAAGATGTGGCAACCTGCTTGCATTAAGATTATACCCTTAGACACTTATGAGACAGCTGTACTCAAACCAATAAGGTAGTTGTTATGTGTTGGAATGGACTGGATGGCACACAACAACAGTAACAACAGGACCTCAGTGGAGAGGGAAGGCAAATTACTATATTTCTCCACTTAATAGGGTAGCAAATATTTTTTTGTAAAGGGAGAGAGAGTAAATATTTTAGGCTTTCTTTGCTATATTCTTAGTTAATTTTGTTTTGTTTTTGTTTACTTTTTACAACCTGTAATCATTCTTAGCTCTCAGCAGTAAAAAATCTGGCCATTGCTAGAATTTGGCCTAATGGTCAGTTTGCTGACCTCAGCTCTACATACTTAACACATTCTTAAAATCACAAGGATGAATTTATTAGAGCTTGTGAAGTTCCTTTTTACTATTCCAAAAAAGGCTATTTTCCTGGGATAAACTGGCTAAATAATTTTGAAGCATGTGAAAGTGAAAGAATAATTTTCTCCCTACCTTTATAAAAAAGGAACAGTAGTTCTGGTGGGCAACCAAAGTACAGGTTAATAAGCTTAGGAAAAGAGGGATAAGACAGCTACCCTCAGCTGAAAGGATAATTAGGGGAAGTTACATGATTTCTCATTTGTTTTATACATTTGCTCAATGCATTTTTATCCCTCTAAGAAATTTATATATTAGATATAAACTAGACTTATGGAAAATAAAATGGAAAAAATTCGATGAAAAGAAGCAAAACATACCCTGTGTCTTAAGACTCTGAAAGTATTTTTAAAAATCTGAAAAATAAATCCCAGGAAAAATTTTTCTTGGAAGAAGTACAGTCAGAATGCTCCTTGGAAGAGAAGATAGTGTGACTTTGTCTCATATTGTTTGGACATGTTATCAGGAGGGACCAGTCCCTGCTGGATAAGGACATCATGCATGGTAAAGTAGAGCGTCAGCAAAAAGAGATGGATTGAATTTGACAAGATGGATTGACACAATAGGTGAAACAATGGGTTCAAACATAGCAACACTTGTGAGGATGGCACGGGACTGAGCAGTGTTTTGTTCCATTGTACATTGGATTGTTATGAGTCAGAATCGACTCAACAGCACCTAATAACAAAAAATTTTAAACAATCTCTGTGGAAGTGAAAAGAGGGGAGAGGAATCTAAAGAACCAGTGGAAGTGTGAAGAGTTTTTTTTTTAGGAGTTCAGAATTTTATAAGGCTTATACAAAAGATGAAAATGGAACTACATACTCAAAAATGAATGCATCATGAATAAAAGTCTAGAATAAACTGAAGTTTATCTCCTCTCCCTTAAAAACTTCTTGTTAGAAGTGCTGTAGAGAAAAGACTCTCTAACTCTGTTAAAAGAAGTTAAAGATATTTATTGAAGCCAAAATATCATTCGATTGGAAAATAGTGGAAAACTCAAGTGAAGCCACCAATACAAGGGAGGGGCATCAATTACACAGAGTTATAGTGCCATACAATGATCTACAAAATGTAATGTTCTTGTTGGTTTACAGTGATTGAGATCAGTCAAAGGCAAAACAGAAAGAAAAATATGTATTTTTTAACATTATTTGATACACTAATGCACTTAGAATACATTGATTGGCTAAAAGACATAATGTCCTCATAGAGGGGTGGCATGATTGATCACAAAACAATGGCATGATGAATGGTTCCAGGAATTGGCTTGTGTTAGGCTGGGTTCTCCAGAGAAGCAAAATCAGTAAAGCTATGAGAGAGAGAAAGAGAATGAAAGAGAGAGAGAGAGGAATTTATCTTAGGAAAATGTCTCACACACTCATAGAAGCTGGCAAGTCCAAAGTTCTTGGATCAAACATCAAGCTGGAGGCTTTTCCCAACTCACACAGCTGCAGGGGCTGACGAGCTTAAGGTTGGCAGGCAGTACAGTGGCTGTTGATGCCAATGAATGATGAATCCAAGATCATCAGGCCAAATGGTGGATTGTTTGCTCATAGACAGTTGTAAGCAGCACAATAGGATCCCGATCCACAGAACAGTGTCTCATTTTCCCAGGATGTCCATAAATATATTGGAAGCAGGCCACACCACTATGGAAACTCCCTTTCAATGGATTGGCTTCTCAAAACATACACATCTGATCCCATCATCCCACATCACAACTGAGTAAACCACTCAGAATTGTGGTCTAGCCAAGTTGACACACAACTCCAACTATCATAGTCCACTCCTTGTTGACTTGTCATTTGTACACATCTTCTTAACCACATAAAATCTCTAAATAAGGAAAAGATGGTGGACTAGGCAGAAAGACTACACAGACCCTCTTCAACAAAGAAAAGGGAAACCAATTAACACAGACACAGAAGATAATCCTGGACCCCTGAACCTTGAAGGGAAGGAT
>NW_006921842.1:1570527-1571736 GCF_000298275.1 Orycteropus afer afer | reverse complement strand
TTGCATTTTTCCCATTTTTTGTCTTCATTATTCTCCTTCTCTACCTTTTTTCTCTTTGTGCCCTATCCCCAGATATTGCAAGTTTTCTTGTTTTTTCTTCTTCTTTTTTGCTTTTTTTTTTTTTTTTAGTTACTGTTCCTGTGAGATTACATGGTATATTTTTTGTCCATGTGCTTTTAGTTTTTTGATCATTATTCAATTGTAATTTTTGTATAACTGAGTGGGAGACAGCAACAGTCCCCATAAGACACAATTACACCCACACCTCCTGCAACTTCACTTACTAAGTGAGAGCCACTTCCTCCTTCTCCACCAATGGGCCAACAATAAAAAACCACCAAAAAGAGCCTGAATCACCCTTGGCTGCTCTTCACAAACAGTTAACAGAGGTCTAAATATGACAACGCCACAATGCCTAAGAGACAACAGACCATCACAGTCCACACAAAGAAGCAGGATAAAGTGGTAGAAACAAGAGAACAGGATACAGTCCCAGAACACATCCCTGAGGAAGAAGAAGCATTGGAACTTTCTGATGAGAAATGCAAAAGAATTATATTTAGGTATCTTCAAAGGATTGAGAGACGGACCAAAGAAAACACAGAAAAAAACCTAGAGGAATTGTGGAAGAAAATACAAGAACAAAATGACAAAATAAATGAAAAATTTGAAATGATTCTAAATCTACAGACAGAAATCCAGAAGATTAATACTAAATTGTCAGAAATAGATAACACATTGGAAGGGCAAAGGAGTAGAACTGATGTGATGGAAGGCAGAATTAATGATATTGAAGACAAATACTTGAATACTTCTTTGGAAAGGAATCAATCAGAAAAAAAATCAAAACAAAACAAAGAAAGCCTAAGGTTCATGTGGGATACCATCAAAAGGAATAACTTACATGTCATGGGAATTCCAGAACATGAAGAGAAAAATAAAACCACTGAGAAAATTGTCCAAGATTTGCTGGAGGTGAACTTCCCTGATATGATGAAAGATGAGAATATATCCATTCAGGAAGTCCAACAAAGCCCGAACAGGATAGAACCCAAAAGAAAATCACCAAGACACATCATCATCAAACTCATCAAAACCAAAGACAAAGACAGAATCCTGAAAGTAGCATGGGAAAAACAAAAAGTTACCTACAAAGGACAGCCAGTAAGAATAAGGTCTGATTTCTCAGCAGAAACCATGCAAGCGAGG
>NW_006921842.1:1561437-1570427 GCF_000298275.1 Orycteropus afer afer | reverse complement strand
ACACACCTTAGAGATAAAGACAAAAATAGACTAAAAATCAAAGGTTGGAAAAAGATATATCAAGCAAATGGCAACTGTAAGAGAGCAGGAGTGGCCTTCAAAAGTTAGAAATAGAAATACTATTTGACCCAGCCATTCCATTGCTACGTATATATCCTAAAGAAGTGAGATCCATGACAAGAACAGATATATGCACACCCATGTTCATCACAGCACTATTTACAATAGCCAAAAGACGGAAACAACCTAGATGTCCATCAGCTGAGGAATGAGTAACCAACTATGGTACTTACACATAATGGAATACTATGTAACGCTAAAGAATAATGTAGAATCTGCAAAACACCACATAATGTGGATGAACTTGGAGGACATTACTCTGAGTGAAATAAGCCAATCACAAAAGGACAAATATTGTATTAGTCCATTATTGTAAAAGTTAGGGAAAGGTTTATATGTAGAAGGAAATTTTCTTTGTTGGTTACCAGGAGTAGGAGGGGAAGGTAGAGAACACTGCTAGATAGGTAGAGACAAGTATTGATTTGGGTGAAGAGAAGGGCAATGTACCAAATGTGAGTGACCAATATGGCGACATTGAGGAAAAGAAAGACATAGAGAGGTACATGGGAAGTACAGACAACAAAGATGAACCCTTTTGCACATATAGTACTGCAATGTCAGTGAAGGCAAACATGGGTATATGGGTGGATAGATGGGTGGACAGGCTGAACTATTAGGTATGTCTATGAAATGGAGAGTGTATCCAAGAACATGTATAGGGTTGGAAGACAATTGTCCTATAAGTTTATGTGAATGATCAGAATTCTCAGGTATATAGTAGAGCTGACAAGGGGCAAAGTTGTGGTCACTGCTTGGTCTCAGCCAGCTACTCAGGGGGACTGAGTAGTTGAACCTGTGGGCTTGGGGCCATAGTTGCAAGGAACATCAAGCTCAATTGGCATAACATACTATACAAAACACTGTTCCACCTCCTACTTTGGCGAGTAGCGACTGGGATCTTAAAAGCTAGCAAGATGCCATCTAGATGCAAGGATGGGTCTCTCCTCATCTAGAGCAAAAAAGAATGAGGAAAACCAAAATTCATGGAAACAAGTAGTCCTAGCGACTGGTACACCATCCGATCTGCAGCCTATATGACTATGAGACTAAGGTTTATGCCGCTTATTTATCTTAAACACTTGTCCTGTGAGACCAAGTAGCAAATAGGCTGTCTAGACTAGAATGTTGTCCTCAGTTTCCATGTTTTGTTTAGTCTCCACATAGATTTCTAGCTTCCACACAACATATATATAGACACATAAGTCAAATGTAAAATCAGTCATTCACGTATCTTGATACAGGAAAGAAGCTTTAGTAATAACTTGTTCCTGACTCTATTTTTCTATCAATAGTAGATGCTGCTACTTTAAGTGTTGTATTTGACTGCTGAGGTCCATTATCTCGAAGAACATTATGAATTTTTAGTACTCTCCATTTTAGAAATGATACAAGATTTCACAACAGATCCAAATAGCCCATGATTTTGACTTTGTTCTTAACTACAGGTAGAATCATATAAGGCAATGTTTTCTAAGAACTATATATTAGTTTTTTTCACAATAAAGACAATTTCACACCTGTGGAAAAAAATAAAAGCTAATATGGCTTTTGCTTAAATGATCAGAAACAGAACAATAATCACTTCCTGAAAGGGAGTTAGGATCGCTGGTTCTGGAGCTAGAACGTCAGTGTTCAGATGCTAATGCTGCCATCTACTGGCTGAGTGACTGTTTCTGCCACCCAGGGATTCCTCTGTACACAATAAACTTTCAACAAATATACTACTATTTTTATTTTCCAACTTTATAGACTTTTATTGAGTTTATCTATAGAGTGAATTCCTAGCAGTGGAATTGCTAGATCCAAGGGTTCTTGTCTAAAATGGATCATGTTAAATTTTCCTTTGTTTTGGATATTCTCTTCCTCTAAATGTAAGTTCACCTTTCTCCAGTCTGCTTTACATCCCACAATGCTGACCTCCACAAAACGGTATCATCAAAGTGTCCTTGCCTATCAGGTTCCCTGTGAGAGACACAGGCACAAAAGAAGAGTGAGGTAGGAAGAAGCCTCAGGCCTCAGCTTGGCAGTGGCTTTATTCCTTTACCAGAAGCTGCAGCTCCAGCTGGGCTGCTCCTTCCTAGTGGCTCCCACTCTTGCCAGAGTTCAGTACAACTCCCTCTCCTTGACCATTCGGGTCTAACGGTGATAGCACTTTCTGCAGTTGCTTGTCCTTGGGTGTTTCACCAACCCTTATGGGTTCCTTAACCCTGTACACATATCTCTAAATAATGCTCCCTCTGCTAAATTTCCTTCAGTCACCCTTTTAACATGCCATCTGGAATTCTCATGACCCAATTGATACTCTTTCTCCTGTGGAGATGCTGAGTAAGTTTGAATCACCAATCTTTTGTTAGCAGCTGAGGACTTAGCCTGGTAGAAGGTATACAGGTTTCAATAATTCTATCCTTTGATTTTTCATGCATATTAGAACTTTTTCCAAACAAAAAGGGTGTACGCTATCTAGTTTACACTTCCAATAATACACTATGAGATTACTTGTACCATTCAGGTACATTTTCTTGAGATTTTACCCCAAATTTTTTTTTCTGAAGACCAGTCCCATTTTTTTTTTTTTAAATATTAACAGGAATATTTACTGTTGATCTTCAATTTCTTAAAAGCCTTTGCATAAGTAAAACAAAAAACAAATCATTGCCCTTAAGTCAGTTCTGACTCATGGTAACCTCACCTGTTACATCTGCTCCATAGAGAATAGATAGCCAGGACTTTCTTGCACAGTGCAACTTGATGGTTCAAACCAATAATTTTTAGGTTAGTAGTAGAGCAAAAACCATTTATACTACCCAGAGACCTTTGCATAAACATGGATACTTATTTCCTCAATATTGTACTAGTTCAATTTTTATGGACAATTAAGAATATCAGAAAATTCAGCTAAAATAATATTAAAGGTTACTAGAGACTTCTTTTTAATTCTCTAGTAATCCTTAGTAATGAACCAATTAATTAATTGTTATAAATTTTGTTTGGTGCAAGATGATGTGGCCACGCTTTTAAAAAAATGTAGAAATAGGCTCTAAAATATAAGTGAAATTACATGATATCTTGGGTTTGCTTTAAAATACTCAAAAAAAAAAAAAGTGAAATGCATGGAACAAGACTGGAAAAATATTGTTAGTTGTTGAAGGTAAGTAGTGGGTACGTGGTAATTCATTATACCTACTTTTTTCCATTCTCTGCCCATTCATTATCTTTACTCAGGTATGTTTGAAATGTTGTATAATAATAAGTAAACAAACAAAATCAACAGGAACAACAAAATAAACATGCCAAAAGACAACTCAAAACTGCAAGTGGAACAGTATCTGTAGGCTCATACCACAATCTTATCTGCATTCCTTGGTGATTATGAAAGATATCTGCAAACTTGGATAATGTTTCAGTGTCAATCTTATGTTTGCATTATATTTGGATATCCCCCAATACTTTTAAAAGATAACGTTCAAACATGTATGGCCAGTCCCCAGATTTCTCACACTGCTTTTATTTCGAAAATTTTCAAATATACATGAAAAATTAAACAATAGCATTATTAAAACTTGCATATTGTCTACCAGGTTAAGCAATGCCTGGCTGGTTCAACTGGCTGGTTCAAACCCACCCAGAAGCTCCACTGGAGAAAGACATGGTGATCTTAAAGATTTGTTGTTGTTGTCAAGTATCGTTCAGTTGGCTCCAGTGCAACCTTACAATCGTTGGTATGTTTAAGTCCATTGTTGCAACAATTGTGTCAATCTATCTTGTTAAGGGTCTTCTTTTCTGCAGACCCTCTTCCAAACATGATGTTCTTCTCCAGGCACTGGTCCCTTCTTGGATAACATGTCCAAAATAAATGAGATAAAGTCTTGCCATCCTCTATTCTAAGGAGCATTCTGGATGTACTTCTTCCAAGACAAATTTGTTCATACTTCTGACCAAAACACAGAAAATCAAACCTGTTGACATCGAGTCAATTCTGACTTCTAGTGAACTTATACAACAGAGTAGAATGGTCTCATAAATTTCCAAGAGTATAATCTTTATAGAAACAGACTGCCACACCTTTCTGCCACTGAGCTGCTAGTGGGTTCGAAATGTTGACCTTCAATTAGCAGGCGAGCACTTAACCACTGGGCAAGCATGGCTCCTTGCTCTTTTGGCAGTCCATACTATATTCAATATTCTTCCCCAACACCATAATTCAAATGCATCACTTCTTCTTTAGTCTTCCTTGTTCATTGTCCAGCTTTCATAGACCTATGAGGCCACTGAAAATAGAATGGCTTGGGTCAGGTAGGTACACCTTAGTCTTCAAAGTAACATCTTTAACATTTTAAAGAGATCTTTTGCAGCAGATTTGCCCAATGAAAGATGTCATTTTTATTCTTGACTGCTGCTTCTATGGGTGTTGTTTGTAGATCCCAGTAAAATGAAATCCCTGACAACTTTAATCATTTCTTCATTTATCATGATGTTGTTTATCGGTCCAATTTTGTGGATTTATTTTTGTTTTCTTTATGTTGAAGTGTAATCCATACTGAAGGCTGTTGTAGTCTTTGATCTTCAAATCCTTTGCACTTTCAGTAAGCAAGATTGTGTCATCTACATATTGCAGGTTGTTGAGGAGTCTTCTTCCAATCCTGATGCCACATTCTTTTTCACATCATCCAGCTTCTTGGATTATTTGCTGAGCATACAGACTGAATAAGTATGGTGAAAGGATACAACCCTGATGTACACCTTTCCTGATTTTAAACCACTTTAAGGATTACAGCCTAGAGAATGCTATGGACCAGTTCTACTCTGTTACATACGGTCACTATGAATAAAAATTGACTGGATGCCACACAACAACATCTACCTAGATTCAATGACTGTCAAGCTTGGCTCATTTGCTTTACTCGATGCATATACTTTTGAAAAATAAATCAATAAATAAACTGAACCATTTTAGTCATCATGACATCATGACTCTTTTGTCCATCTAGTTCCTTTCTTTCCTCCTGAGTTCATGTTATTTTGTTTTAAGTATTCACATACACTGGCTAAGGAGCTCTGGGGGTGCTGTGGTTAAAGCGTTGAGCTGCTAACAAAAAGGTTGGTGGTTTGAACCAGCAAGCCACTGTGGGAGAAGGATGAGGCATTCTGCTTCTGTAAAGATTTACAGCTTTGGAAATTCTATGGGGCAGTTCTACTCTGTCTTAAAGGGTCACTATGAATTGGAATTGACTCAATGGCAGTGTTGTTTTTTTGTTTTAATACACTGACTTTGGAGTCCTGGTGGTAGAGTGGTTAAGTGCTCAGCTACTAACTGAAAGGTCAGCCATTCAAACCTACCCAGCAGCTTCAGAGGAGAAAAGACCTGTTTGCTCCTGTAAAGGTTACAGCCCAGGAAATCCTATGGGGTGGATCTGCTTTGGATCTCTATGAGTGGGAATTGATTCAGTGGCACCTAACAATACACAGTGGCTCCTTTTACTAAAGGTTTCTGAAATGTTCTTCTTAGAAAATAACATTATCTTAGCTTTATGTCCATCTCAAGCCACCATCATCTCTGTCTTTTTCTCATAGCCTATTTTCTCTAAAGAGAAATCCACATTCCTTGTCTCCACTTCCTACCTCCCAGTCATTTCTCAGTGGACTGCAATCTGACTTTCATGCCATTTCACCTCTGCACCAACTGGGACTGAGAAATGCAACATAGTCTTAGCTCCTGACATTGTCTTTGTTTTGACCTTTTTCTGCTTGAAATTTGCACCTCCTGGCAGTTCAAAACCCATTAGCCACTCCTCAGAAGGAAGATTGGGCCATCTACTTCTGTATTGATACCACTTCGGAAACCCAAGGAGGGATCTCCATGAGTGGGATCCGACTCCACAACAGTGAGTTTGGTTTGGTTTTGGTTTTGCAGCTGCCAAGGCATCAGTCATTTCTGACTCTTCTGCTTCTTCAGCTGTCACCACTGAGAATCCTTTGATAACTCCCTTTCTGCTTGCCTCTTGACAAAAAGGCTCTATTTCCATCTTTATAGGGTCACTATGAGGCAGGATGGCCTCAATGGCAATGTGTCTGGTCTTTGCATTGGAATTTCATATTAAGAAGTCCTGGATGGAGCAATTAGTTAAGCATTAACTCAGAGGATGGAGGTTCAAACTCACCCATAGATGCCTTGGAAGAAAGACTGGGCAATCTGCTTTCAAAAGCAGCTTTGAAACCTTATGGAGCACAGTTCTACTCTGCACACATGGTGTTGCCAGGAGTTGGAATTGACTCAACAGCAATGGATTTAGTTTTGGTTTTATCTCAAACTAAGAGCTAAAATGTTTGTCCCTTATGAAAGGAATTTCAGGCATCAGTAAGAAGCTGGGGAGAAATCTTTTTATGTGGGAGAATACATGAGAAAGTCTTGTTCATGAACTATTCCTTCCTTTTGATCCTTCAGTTCTGTCTTTGGGCCTTTGCAGGTTCACTACAACCACATCCAGAGGCTATTCAGAGAATGGGATATAGGTATGAAGCAGAAGCGATCTTGCATGTTAGTAGCTTAGAGAAAAGATTTGTTGGACAATGAAGCAGAATATCATCTTTCTCAATATGAAGTTCTGGGATTTCACTTACCCTTGGTAAAGTCCTATCTCCTCCATCTCCACAGATAATTTAAAGTTGACTAGTACAGACCCCATAAACAGGTCAAATATACATTGATTTTTGGTTTTGATGCTTCACAGAGCTAATGCATCTGGTTTGCTTGAAATTACTGCATCTTATCTTCTAAGCATCAAAACAGAAAAGCATGTTCAACTCCCTGAATTACCTGAATGACAGGTGAATGTTCTGCTCAGGAGTCGGCCACTCTTCAGGAGATAACACCTTTGTTGAGAATTAAGCTTGGCCTGAAATGGGAGCTCTGGTGGTGCAGTGCCTAAGGCATTTGACTGTTAACAAGAAGGCTGGTGGTTCAAACCTACCAGCCACTCCTGGGAAGGAAGATTGGGCAATCTACTATCTGTAGAGATACCGCTTCAGAAACCCAAGGAGGGGTCACTATGAGTTGGGTCAGACTCGAAGGCAGTGTGTTGCATGTGTTGTTGCGTTGAAATGGAGTGGATCCTCAACTAGAAGGGAGAGAAAAAAAAAACAACAGCAGGTGATGCTGATGTATCAGAAAAGCATCAAGGAAGGAGGCAAATAGAATATTTTAGAATGTTTTCTTCTGTTGTTTTTTTAATGGAGTAAGAAAATTGAATGTTGAAATCAACAAAAGGTGAAAAATAAATTAGCATGTAAAATGAACACTATTAAGCAATACATGTTTCTCCCCGGAAAATAAAAGTTTTAGAAAGGAACTCCTTTCAATGAGGTAGTTTTTGTTTTTTCTTTAAATATAGTAAAGCTCTAGCAATTACAGATTTAATAGAAGTGAAACAACTCATGTTATTAGGAATTCATAAATGCAATTGGTTTTGTTCTGTTTGGATTTTTATTTTAAATCTAAAAAGTAGTCTCTTATTTTCCATCCCATATTATGATATAGAATATTCCTACATATCTAATTAAATGATCTAAATGATAATATTTGATAATAAAATAATCTGAAAAGATTCTTTTTTATTAATTCACTAAGGGAGTTGAAGTAAAGATTAGCTAAAAATACATTCTAAAGTTATAATCTATTTAGAGACAAGACTATTTGTTAATATTTTATGTGTGCTTTATAATAAAATAGTAGCCCAGTTGGCTTTTATTCTGACTTTATTATCAAAAGTCTAGCATGTTGAAATATGAATGAAATTTTAAAACCAAAAACCAAACAGGAGCCTGGTGGCATAGTGCCTAAGGCATTTGACTGCTAACTAGAAAGCTAGTGGTTTAAACCCACCAGCCACTCCTCTGAAAGAAGATTGGGCAATCAACTTCCATAGAGATACTGCCTTGGAAACCCAAGGAGGGGTCGCTATAGTCATATACCAATGTTTCTTTCTTATTTTGGCAGATGTACCATGACATAAAATGTTAACATTGGGGGAAACTCAGTGAGGATTATGTGGGAACTCTCTGTATTATCTCTATAACTTTACTGCAAATGTAAAATTATTCTCAAATAAAAAAATTATTAAAAAAAAAGAAAAGCACTTGTTAATGGTTATAACAATGGATATTTTGATAATGAGCCTCTCAATATTATCCAGGTGGTGACTATAATCATTAAAATCAGCAAAAGCTTAGCTAATCAGAATTTTGGCATTTTCCAAGTAAAATGTTTAACCATTCAGCTCAGGTTATCAATTCTAAATTAACAGGTAATAGATAAAGCACATCCAGACAAAGAAGAAAAATTCTTTAATACTTAGATATTAAAGCAATGTGGAATAGGATGGCTTTTATGAGACCAAAATAGGTTGGATGAGACGATTTGGCCAAAAGAAAGCTATTACCTGCTAGTTCCTCCTACGTTTTTGATTAATTTGGAATGAAAGGAAAAGAAACTGAGAGGATCAGATGCCCACATGTTCCTTCCTTTTCCATTTTCTGGTATTCAGATATTCCTAAAATTAGGGAAATTGGTAAAATCCCCAAACCCCATGAGCATGGCTCTTTCCATGAATACTTCCGTAGAGCTCATTAAGGATATCACATGCTTTTTCATTAAAAAGAAAAAAAAAAAAAAAACACTTAAGAACCTATGTCCAGCTAGCAAGCTGCCATCTAGATGCAACAATGGGTGTCTCCTCATCAAGAAGAAAGAAGAAAACCAAATGAATGGAAACAATCAGTCCTAGTGACTGGTACACCATCTGATCTGCAACCTATACAACTATGAGACCAGAAGAACTAGATGGTGCCCGGCTACCACTGCCATCCACTTGGAA
>NW_006921842.1:1559929-1560952 GCF_000298275.1 Orycteropus afer afer | reverse complement strand
GAGACAAAGTATATGTGAACTGCTGTATGAAAAGTGAATTTACTCTGTAAATCTTCACCCAAATCAAAATAAAATTAAAAAAAAAAAAAGAACCTGTGTCCATTATGATTCTCATTGATGCTACCTCAGCGTTTGACATACAGTTTTACAGACTAGCAGTCAGCAACAGTAGCCCATGGGTTAAATCTAGCCTGCCTTGATCTGCTTTATTTTGGCCTGTGAGTTAAGGATTATTTTTACATTTACAAATAGTTGGGGAAAAGAAATAAAAAGATTGATGAAATGTAGCATATGACATAGTGCTGGAGGCACTCACTCCTTTATGCCAAGAAATTTGGAAGATAGCTAGGTATCTTTTTTAAATATCTAGGTAGCCCTGGACAATTGACTGGAAGAGATCCATATTTGTGCCCATTACAAAGAAATTGATCCAACAGAATGGAAAAATTATCGAACAATATCATTAGTATCACAAGCTCAAGCTCATTGCCGTCAAGTCAATTATAACTTCTAGCGACCTCTCCTTGGTTTTCTGAGGCAGTATCTCTATGGAAGTAGATTGCCCAATCTTCCTTCCAAGGAGTGGCTGGTGGGTTTGAACGACCTCTCCTTGGGTTTCTGAGGCAGTATCTCTATGTAAGTAGATTGCCCAATCTTCCTTCCAAGGAGTGGCTGGTGGGTTTGAACCACCAGCCTTTGGATTAGCAGTCATATGCCTTAGGCACTACACCACCAGGGCTCCCCTATTAATGTTACACACAAGTAAAATTTTGCTGAAGATAATTCAAAAATGGTTATAGCACTATACCAACACAGAACTTCCAGAAATTCAAGCTCAGTTTAGAACAGGGTGTGGGACGAGGTGTACCATTCCAGATGTCAAATGGATTTTCTCTGAAAGCAAATTATAACAGAATGATGAAAATGTGTGTGTGTCTCTTGTAGGCAGCATATTGATGGGTTGTGTTTTCTTATCCAATCTGCAACTCTCCGTCTCTTGAGTGGTGCATTTAATCCATTAAC
>NW_006921842.1:1557089-1558671 GCF_000298275.1 Orycteropus afer afer | reverse complement strand
CCTTGTTTCTACCACTTTATCCTGCTTCTTTGTGTGGACTGTGATGGTCTGTTGTCTACAAGGCATCATGGCATTGTTGTATTTAGATCTCTGTTAACTGTTTGTGCAGAGCAGTCAAGGGTGATTCAGGATCTTCTTGGTGGTTTTTTATCATTGGCCTTTTCAGTCTTGCAAGTCCCTAGTGTCCTTGGGGTTGCTGGCAAGCACATGTGTTCTTAAGCCCCAAGAATCTGCAAGAGCGCTGTCTCTTTAAATATCCAACATAGTCAAGCTGCTTTTAAACCTTCAAAATGGCAGTGCCCTCTGGACCAGCAAAAGTCCACAGCTCAGCCCACTTTCCTCTTCACCTTCTCCGTTTATTCCCCAGCCACCGTGCATAGTCCTCCATGCAGTCCCTGGCTAGCAGGGTGATTTTTGGTTAATTCTTAGGTCCTACCACTACTCGGGAATCTCCAAGGTGTCTGTGCCATCAGGATCACTCAAGATCGCTGCCAGACTGCAGCTCTGTCTGTCTCCTTTTTTGGTATTTTCATGCAAATTCTTCTGCTAGTTGGGGTTTATCTTCTGTATCTGTGTTAATTGGTTTCCCTTTTCTTTGTTGAAGAGGGTCTGTGCAGTTTTTCTGCCTGGTCCGCCATCTTGCCAGATCTCAGCCAACATTATTCTTAATAGAGAGAGACTGAAACCATTCCCCTTATGAACAGGAACCAGACAGGGATGCCCTTTATCACCACTTCTATTCAACAGTGTGCTGGAAGTCCTAACCAGGGCCATAAGGCAAGAAAGGGAAATCAAAGGCATCCAAATTGGTAAGGAAGAAGTCAAACTATCCCTGTTTGCTCATGACATATGACCCTATACCTAGGAAACCCAAAAGACTCAGTCAAAAATCTACTGAAACTAATTGAAAGATTTAGCATCATGGCAGGATGTAAGATCAACATTCAAAATCAGTTGGATTCCTCTACACTAGCAAAGAGATTGCTGAAAAAGAAATAAGGAAATCAATACCATTTATAATAGCTACCAAAAAATAAAATAAAATACCTGGGAATATATCTTACCAGGACACAAAAGACCTATACAAAGAAAACTATAAAAAATTACTTCAAGAAACCATAAGAGATTAACATAAATGGAAGAACATACCATGCTCATGGATAGGAAGAGTGAACATGGTGAAAATGTCAATTCTACTCAAAGCAATCTATACATTCAATGCAATCCCAATCCAGATCCCATCAACATTTTTTAAGGATATGGAAAAACCAATCACTAACTTTATATGGAAAGGAAAGAAACCTTGGATAAGCAAAGCACTATTGAAGAAGGTGCTCACATTGCCAGATCTCAAAACCTACTACACAGCCACAGTAGTCACAACTGCCTGGTATTGATGCAATAACAGACACATAGACCAATGGAATAGAATTGAGAACCTAAAAATAGATCCATCAACCTATGGTCAGCTGGTCTTTGACAAAGGACCAAAATTCATTAAATGGGGAAGAGAATGTTTGTTTAATAAATGGTGCTGGCAAAACTGGAGATCCATTTGCAGAAAAATGAAACAAGATCTGTA
>NW_006921842.1:1552720-1556757 GCF_000298275.1 Orycteropus afer afer | reverse complement strand
AATCCAATTAAAAAATGGGCAGAAGACATAAATAGACACTTCACCAAGGAAGATACTCAGGTGGCCAACAAACAGGAAGAAATGCTCATGATGATTAGCCATTAGAGAGATGCAAATCAAAACAACAATGAGATACCATCTTGCCCCAGCACTAGCAGCAAAGTTCAACAAGTCAGAAAACAACAAATGCTGGTGAGGATGTGGAGAAATTGGGAATCTCATACACTGCTGGTGGGACTGTAAAATGGTACAACCACTGTGGAAAGCAGTATGGCAATTCCTTAAAAATTTGGAAATAGAAATACCATTTGATCCAGCCATTCCTTTACTATGTATATATCCTAAAGAAGTGAGAGTCATGACAAGAACAGACATATGCACATCCATGTTCATCGCAGAACTATTTACAATAGCAAAAAGTTGGAAACAACCTATGTGTCCATCAAGTGAAGAATGGATAACCAAATTGTGATAATACACACAATGGAATACGATGCAACCCTACAGAATAATGTAGAATCTGCAAAACACCACATGATGTGGATGAACATGGAGGACGTTATACTGAATGAAATAAGTCAATCACAGAAGGACAAATATTGTATTAGTCCGTTATTGTAAAAGTCAAGGAACAGTTTATAAATTTTCTTTGTTGGTTACCAAGGGTGGGAGGGTAGGATGGGAGGGAACACTGTTAGATAGGTAGAGACAAGTATTGATTTGGGTAAAGGGAAGAGCAGTGTACCAAATGTAAGTGATCAACATGGTGGCATTGAGAAAGAGGAAGACATAGAGAGGTACATGGGAGATACAGATAACAAAGATGAATCCTTTTGCACATATAGTACTGCGTTGTCAGGGAAGGCAAACATGGGTATATGGGTGGATAGATGGGTGGACACGCTGAACTATTAGGTATGTCTATGCAGCAGGGAGTGTACCCAAGACCATGTATAGGGTTGGCAGACAATGGTTCTACAAGTGTATTTGTATGTTCTGTAAGAATTCCCAGGGATATAGTACAGCTGACAAGGGACAAGGTTGTAGTCACTTCTTGGTCACAGCCAGCTACCCAGAGGGACTGAGTAATTGAACTTGTGGGTTTGGGCCCATAGTCACAGGAGACATCAAGCTCAATTGGCATAACATACTACACAAAACATTGTTCCACCTCCTACTCTGGCTAGTAGCGACTGGGACCTTAAAAGCTTGCAAACAGCCATCAAGATGCAACGATGTGGTCACTCCTCATCCAGATCAAAGAAGAAAGAAGAAAATCAAAGATTCATGGAAACAATTAGTCCTTATGACTGGCACACCATGCAATCCTCAGCCTATACAACTACAAGACCAGAAGAACTAGATGGTGCCTGACTACCACTGTCAACCACTCGGAGGGTTATCTATGTAGGAGATCCTGGAGAGAGTGGGAAAACAATGTGGAACAAAACTCAAAATCATTTGGGGGAAAAAAGGGGAGTGGGGACCAGGTTTGCTGGTCTGATAAAGCCTGGTGGAACCACTGAGACTGTGGTCCCTACTTGCCCTTCAGGTGTGGAATTGAACCCACACCTGTGACTTCCAGCCAAACAAAAGACAGGCATATGTATTGAACATGTACCTGAGGTAGATACACTCCTTGGAGAGAACAATCATGGGAGAAAGAAGGGCTGTTTATGCACAGCGAGACAGTTCAGGGGGCAGGAGTGCATGGAGGGATGGACACAGGGAAGAGGTAACTATTGGGAGGAAGTGGGAGGGGAGCTGTTGCATTGGGGAAAATTGTAGTCAATTACATGAGATAATGTGTGTGAACTGCTGTAGGTAAATTGAATTTACTCCATAAACTTTCACCCAAATCACACACACACACAAAAAGACAGGAAAGGAAGAAAAGAACAAAATGAATGTCAGATGAGACTCTGAAAGTTGCCCTTGAGTGGAGAGTAGCTAAAGCAATCAGAAGAAATGACAAGATAAAAGATCTGAACAGAAAATTTCAAAGAGCAGCTCAAGAAAACAAAGTCAATTATTGTAATGAAATGTGCAAAACCTGGAATAAGAAAACCAAGAAGGAAGAATACACTTAGCATTTCTCAAGCTGAAAGACCCGAGGAAAAAATTTAAGCCTCGAGTTGCAATATTGAAAAATTCTAATGGCAAAATATTGAATGATGCAGGAAACATCAAAAAAGGATGGAAGAAATATAGAGAGTCATTGTACCAAAAAGAATTGGTTGATGTACATCCATTTCAGGAGGTGGCATGACCAAGAACCAAAGGTATTGAAGGAAGAAATTTGGAAGGCAGCTGCCTAGCCAATGGACTGGAAGATATCCATATTTGTACCCATACCAAAGAAACATGGCCCCTCAGAAGGTGGAAATTATCTAACAATATCATTAATATCACATGCATATAAAATTTTGCTGAAGATAGTTCAAAAATGGTCACAGCAATATATTGACAGAACTTCCAAAATTACAAGCTGGATTCACAAGAGGATGTGGAACTAGGGATATCACTGCTGTTGTTTGATGGATTTTGGCTGAAAGCAAAGAATACCAGAAGGATATTTGTTTGTGTTTTATTGACTATGCAAAGGCATTTGACTGTGCAGATCATAATGAATTATGGATAACATTGAGAAGAATGGGAATTCCAGAACACTTAATTGAGCTCATGAGGAACCTGTACATAGACCAGGAGGCTGTTGTTCAAACAAAATAAGGGAATATTGCATGGTTTAAAATCAAGAAGGGAGTGTGTCAGGGTTGTATCCTTTTACCATACTTATTCAATCTGTATACTGAGCAAATAATCCAAAAAGCTGAACTATAAGAGGAAGAATATGGCATCAGAATTGGAGAAAGACTCATTAATAGCCTGCAATACACAGATGATACAACCTTGCTTGCTGAAAGTGAAAATGACTTGAAGCACTTACTGATGAAGATTAAAGACTACAATCTGCAGTACAGATTACACCTCAACATAAAGAAAATGAAAATCTTCAGGGTTGGACCAATAAGCAGTATCTCAATAAATGGAGAGAAGATTGAAGTTGTCAAAGATTTCATATTACTTGGATCCACAATCAATACCAATGGCAGTAGCAGTCAAGAAATCAGATGATATATTGCACTGGGAAAATCTGCTACAAAAGACCTCTTTAAAGTGCTGAAGAGCAAAGATGTCTCTTTGAAGACAAAGGTATGCCTAACCCAAGCCATGGTAATTTCAATTGCCTCACATACATGTGAAAGCTGAACAATTAATAAGGAAGACTGAAGAAAAATTAATGTTTTTGAGTTGTGGTGTTGGCAAAGGATATTGAAAATACCATAGACTGCCAGAAGAACAGACAAAACTGTCCTGGAGGAAGTGCAGTCAGAATGCTCCTTGGAAGCAAGAATGGCCAGATTTCATCTCCCCTACTTTGGTCATGTTGTCAGAAAGGATCATTCCCTGGAGAAAGATATTATGCTTATTAAAGTGGAGGATCAGTGAAAAAGGGTAAGGCCCTCAATGAGATGGATTGACACAGTGGCTGCCATGTTGGGCTCAGGTATAGCAAGGATTGTGAGGCTGGTGCAGGACCAGACAGTGTTTTGTTCTGTTGTACACAGGGTCACTATGAGTTGGAGCCAACTCAATGACACTTAACAATAACAACAACAAACACATGAAGAAATGTTCTCAATCATTAGCCACTGGAGAGATGCAAATCAAAACAAGGAGCTACCGTCTCACCCCAGCACTATTAGCAAAATTCAGCAAGAGAGAAAATAACAAATGCTGGTGAGGACATGGAGAAATTGGGACTCTTACACAAAGCTGGTGGGACTGTAAAATGATACAACCACTGTTTAAATTGGTACGGTGATTCCTTCTTGTTGTTGTTGTTGTTAAGTGCCGTCGAGTCATTTCTGACTCATAGTGACCCCATGCACAGCAGAATGAAACACTGCCCGATCCCGCGCCAGCCCCACAATCCCTGCTATACTTGAGCCCATCATCGCAGCCACCGTGTCAAT
>NW_006921842.1:1542365-1550134 GCF_000298275.1 Orycteropus afer afer | reverse complement strand
GGCTGTTTCTCTTCAATTTGAGTGGTGCCACATCAGCAAATGAAGGTCTTGAAAGCTTTCTCTTATCCATATGAGTAAAGCTGGGTTTACTCAGATGTTCCAGCTCTTTCCCAATCCTATTTTGAGAGCCTTTTAGCCTAAACGAACTATTCCTAAAGGTGCGTGGTAATGTACCAAAAAGTGTTTCCTTAAAAAGCTGGAAATAGAAATGCCATTTGTACAGTGATTCCTTAAAAAGCTGGAAATAGAAATGCCTTTTGAACTTGCAATTGCATTACTAGATGTATATCCTAATGATATGCAAGCCTTGTGAACAAGGACACAAACAGATATATGCACACCCATGTTCATCGCAGCACTATTCATAATAACAAAGTGATCAAGCAAGAATGGACAACTAAACTGTGGTACATACAATGGAATACTTTGCAACACTAAAGAATAATGTAGAATTGGTAAATCACTGCATTATGTGGATTAATTTGGAGGACATTATGCTGAGTGAAATTACTTAATCACAGAAGGACAAATATTGTATTATTTCACTATTGTAAAAAGTCAAGGAAAGGTTTATATATGGAAGGAAATTTTCTTTTTTGGTTACCAGAGATGGAAGAGGAAGGGAGGGAAAATTACTAGGTAGGTAAGAGTGAAGTATTGATTTGGGTGAAGAAAAAGTGAATACACCAAATCAAATGACCAACACAATACCACTAAGGAAAAGGAAAACACAGAGAGGTGCACAAGAAGTATACAAAGATAAATGCTTTTACATGTACAGTTACTGTTATCAGTAAGCATTAATTTACAGGTAAATAGATGGGGAGCTCAGGTGGTATGGTGGCTACAGCATTTGACTACTAACCAGAAGGCTGATGGTTCAAACCCACCAGCCACTCCTTGGAAGGAAGACTGGGCAATCTACTTCCATAGGGATACTGCCTCGGAAACCCAAGGAGGGGTTGCTGTGAGTCAGAAATGACTGGATGGCAGTGAGTTTGGCTTTTTTGGTTTAGATGGGTAGACAGGCTGAATGATCAGGTATGTCTAGGCAAAAGAGAATATACCTATGACCATATATAAGATCGGCAGATGATATTTCTACATACATATTTGTATGTGCTGTAAGAATGTCCATATAAATAGAACAAACAGGGGGCAAAGTTATGATAACTTCTTAGCCACAGTCAACTACCCTGATGGAGCAAGTTTTTGGACCTGTGGGCTTGGCACCTGGGTCATGGAGGACATCAAGCTCAACTGGTACAACATACTACACAAAAACATTGTGCTACATCCTACCTTGATGAGTAGCAACTGGGGTCTTAAAAGCTTGGAAGCAGCCATCTAGATGCAACAATTGGCCTCTCCTTATCAGAAGCAAAGAAGAATGAAGAAAATCAAAGATGCATGGAAACATTTACTCCAAGGTACTAGTGGACCATATGAACCTCAGCCTATATGACCATGAGACTAGAAGAACTACATGGTAAACCAGCTACCACTGTCAACCACTCAAAAGGGGATCATATCAGGAGATTTCCTGGATAGAGTGTGAGAAAACTGTGGAACAAAACTCAAAATTATTAAATTAAAAAAAAGGCCAGACTTACTGGTCTGATAGAGCCTGGTGAAACCCCCAAAACTATGGTCCCTAGTTCTCCTTCAGGCCTGAAATTGAACTCACTCCTGTGGCTTCCAGCCAAACAATAGATAGGCATATGAGGTGAACATTTAGTTATAGGTAGATACACTCCTTGGAATGACCAATCATGGGAAAACAGAAGGTCAGTATTTTGCCCAAGGAGATAACTCAGGGACAAGAATGCATAGGAAAGGACACAGGGGAGAGGTAACAACAGGGAAGAAGTGGGAAAAGAGCCATTACATTGTGGGGACTGCAGTCAATGTCATGAAACAAAATGTGTATGAACTCCTGTACAGAGAATGAATTTGCTCAGTAAACTTTCACCCAAATCACAATTTTTTTAAAAAAAGAACATTTCAGGATCTATCCTGAAGTACAATGCTGCCAGTTGTAGGATGTTATCTATTCACCTAAAACAAAGCCCAATGTATACTATTATTTTTCAAATTTACTCACCAACCACTAAAACCAAAGATGAAGAAATAGAAGATTTTTACCAACTTCAGCAGTCTGAAATTAACAAAATATGCTCTTAAGATGTATTCATTATTACTAGTGATTGGAATGTGAATGTTGGAAACAAAGAAGGATTATCAGTAGTTGGAAAATATGGCCTTGTTATAGAAATGACACTGGAGATCGCATGATAGATTTCACAAAACCAATCACTTATGCATTGAAAATACCTATTTTCAACAACAAAAATGACAGCTATACATATGGAGTACACCAGATGGAATACACAGGAATTAAATAGACTACATCTGTGGAAAAAGGTGATGGAGTCAAAACAAGGCCAGGAGCTGACTGTGGAATGGACCATTGATTGCTCATCTTCAAGTTCAAGTTGAAACTGAAGAAAATTAAAAGAATCCACAAAAGCCAAAATATGACCTTGATTATGTCCTACTTGAATTTAGAAACCATCTGAAGAATAGATTTGAAGCATTGGATGCCAATGACCGAAAACCAGATGAGTTGTGGGATGACATCAAGAAGATCATACATGAAGAAAGCAAATGGTCATTAAGAAGACAGGAAAGGAGGAAAAGATCGAGATGGATTTCAGTAGAGACTCTGAAATTGCTCTTGAATGGAGAATAGCTACAGCAAATGGAAGAAATGATGATGTAAAAAAACTGATTAGAAGATTTCAAAGGGTGGCTAAAGAAGACAAAGGAAAGCATTATAATGAATATGCAAAGACCAGCCACTCCTCAGAAGGAAAGTTGGGCAATCCTACTTCTATAGTGATACTGCCTCAGAAACCCAAGGAGGGGTCGCTATGAGTCATGGCTGACTCAACTGCAAACAACAACAGAGTTAGAAATATCATTGGTATTCAATACCATTGGTTCTTGATCACCCACTTTGGTCATGTTGTCAGGGGGGACCATACCCTGGAGAAGGATGTCATGCTTAGTAAGGTGGAGGGTTGACGAAAGAAGGGAAGGCCCCCAACAAGATGGATTGACACAGTTGCTGCCACAATGGGCTCAAGTATAGCAGGGATCCTGGAGCTGGGGTGGGACCAGACAGTGTTTTGTTCTGTTGTGTGTAGGGTCACTGTGAGTCAGAGACAACTCAGTGGCACCTAACAACAACAATAACAACAGAATTAGTAAACCAAAAGGAAAGAAAATACTCAACATTTCATAAACTGAAAGAACTCAAGAAAAATTCAAGTCTCGAGTTCCATTATTGAAGGATTCTGTGGGCAAAATATTGAATGATATGAGAAGCATCAAAAGAAGATGGAAAGAATACAGAGTCACAGGGAATTGGTTGACATTGAACTATTTTAGGAGGTATATGTGATACTGGAAGGCTGGTGGTTCAAACCCACCAGCCACTCCTTGGAAAGAAGATGAGGCAATCTACTTCCGTAGTGATACTGCCTTGGAAACCCAAGGGGGGTCGCTATGAGTCGGGTCCGACTCAACAGCACACAAGAACAACAACAACAAGTATGTGATCAAAAACCAATGGTATTGAAGGAAGAAGTCCCAGTTCCACTGAAGGAACTGGCAAAAAAAAAAAAAAAAAAAAAGAGGCTGCAAGAATTGACAGAATACCCATTCAGATGTCTCAACAAACAAATGCAGTGCTTGAGGCACTTATTCATTTATGCCACTAAATTTAGAAGATATCTACCTGGCCAACAGACTGGAAGATAATGATATTTGTGCTCATTCCAAAGAAAGGAAAGAATGTGGAAATTATCAAGCAACATCATTAATATTATATGCAAGTAAAATTTTGTTGATGATAATTCAAAGCAGGTATAGCGATGTATTGTAGCAGGGAACTGTCAGATATTCAAGATGGAATGATTGGGTGGTATTATGCAAATGTGGCCCACCAAGGGGATTGGATAGCTTGCTAATAATGTAAATAAGGTACATGGCACCCTTGTGGGGATGGGGCCATGGAAACAAGGAGTATGGGCCCCTAACATGGGGATTGGTCAGTTTTGCCATCCAGTAGGCTGAAAATGAGACATCCCAGAGGGGCAAAGGGGAATCTCACTACCATCAGGAAAGAAGATCCAGGAGTGTAGCACATCCTTTGTACCTGAGATCCCTGAGCTGAACCTCCTTAACCCAGGAGACAGAGAGAAAGCTATAACAATTTGCTGAGATAATGAGAGATAGTGTGAAGTAGCAGCAGAGAACAGTGGCTGTTGACCCCAGAAGCAGACCTGGCAGGAGACAGCTTGAAGGGCTTCCCAGACCACAGAGTGAGTAAACTGAGCACTTTCAGGCATGAGGCTTACTGGTGGAGTGAGGTGCCTCTCTGGGCACCTATCCAAACCCACTGCCATCAAATTGATTTTGACTCATAGCTAACCCCATTGGGTTTCCAAGGCTCTAAATCTTTACAGAAGCAGACTGTCTTATCTTTCTTAAGAACAGTTGTTCGGTTCAAACCACTGACCTTTTGGCTAGCAGCCAAATGATTTAACCACTACACCACCAGAGCTCCTTACACCACAGCTGCAAGAGTTTGGTAACACTTGCCCAAGCAAGGCAGAGGCTAAGAGGCTGTAGGCCTGAGAGGCCAAGGCCAGAAAGAAGCATGCCTGCAGCATGGCTGAGATGAGTCTGTTCTGATCAAAGAACCACATACTCAGTTGTTTCTGATCCTAAACTGTACCTGTTCCTTCCCTAATCGAGAGTATTGTCTGTGAGTTCTCTGTGGCATTTCAGTGGATTATCAAATTCTGAAAGAGCACTGTGGGAGTGGCATGGTTGGTGTTAGAATTGGTAAAAAGGTTGGAGGGCGGTGGCATGTCTGGCCTCTGCCTCATCGGTATCAGTCTTGGGCTGTTGATGTTGATGGTTATTCTCTATACCCCTTGCAAAATTAGAGGAGATCAAATGACAACATCTCCACATCATTTTTGCAAAGTGGAATGTGGTGCAGTGAATTACTTAATATGGCTTCTCTAGCCATGGTCTTTGTGATTGGCACACAATGATTGGGTTGTTGTTGTTAGGGGCCATTGAGTTGTCCCTGACTCATAGTGACAGAACAGCACAGCAGAATGAAACACCGCCCTGTCCCATGCCAGTTCCACAATCCCTGCTATACTTGAGCCCATTGCCACAGCTACTGTGTCAATCCATCTCATTGAGGGCCTTCCCCTCTTTCGTCGACCCTCCACCTTACCAAGCATGACATCCTTCTCCAGGAAATGGTCCCTTCTGACAACATGACCAAAGTAGGTGGGTGAGACAAAGTCTGGCCATTCTCGCTTCCAAGGAGCATTCTGGCTGCATTTCCTCCAGGACAGATTTGTTAGTTCTTTTAGCAGTCCACAGTACTTTCAACATTTTTCGCCAGCACCACAACCCAAAAGCATCAACTCTTCTTTGGTCTTCCTTATTCATTGTCCAGCTCTCACATGCATATGAGGCGATTGAAAATACCATAGCTTGTGTCAGGTGCACCTTAGTCCTCAAGGAGACATCTTTGCTCTGCAGCACTTGAAAGAGGTCCTTTGCAGCCGATTTGCCCAGTGCTGTACGTCGTCTGATGTTCTGACTGCTGCTTCCATTGGCATCGATTGTAGAACCAAGCAATGTGAAGCCTTTTGACAACTTCAATCTTTTCTCCATTTATCATGATGCTGTCTATAGGTCCAGTTGTGAGGATTTTTGTTTTTTCATATTGAGATTGGGTGGGACTATGCAAATAAGGTGCTTGTGGCCCACCAAAGGGGTTAGACAACTTCCTGCTAGTGTAAATAAGGTATATGGAACCTGAGATGATTAAGATTATGTGTCAACTTGGTTAGGCCACAATTTTCAATGGTTTATCAGTTAAGCAATGATGTAATTTGGCAGCTATGTAATGATGTAATTGTCCTTTATTTTTTTATTTGATGTAATTAGCCTCCATTTTGTAATGTGTTATAAATTCCAGCCTCTATGCCAGTGGTTACGGTCTCATGTGGGAGTGGTATATTATGTTAATGAGGCAGGATTAGGGTGAAGTATATCTTGAGTTACTACCTAACTAGGTGGTTAGTTACCTGAGTTATCAACCTTATTACTGTTTTTCAAGTCATGCCCTTATTTGAGTCATACCTCTTATCTTACAAGAGATAAAAGGAGAACGAAACAGGCAGAGAGGAAGGACCCACTGTTACCAAGAAGAGCTAGGAGTGGAGCATGTGCTTTAGACCTGGGATCTCTGTGGTGATAACTTCCTAGATCCAGGAGATAGAGAGTTGTAACTCTGTAGATGGCACAAGCTAGCAAGAAGCTGCAGCAAATGCGGCAGAGAACCGGCAGCAGCAGAACCAGGAGGCTGGTGCAAGATGGCAAGGTGAGCATCCTGGACCACAGAGTAAGGTGACTACAGTGAGTGTGCAGAATAATGAAGTGAGAGAACTGAGTGTCTTTGGGTAGAAGGCTTGCTGGTGGAGGGGGTTACCTCTGGTACTTAGTGGAGTTAGGCTCCCGAACCCACTCAAATAGTTCAGTGGCTTTGATCCAGTGCTTACTGGCTGAGTAAGGTATACCTGAACATTTATTAGTGGAGCTAAAGAGCTTTGTTACAATTGCCCAAGCAGGTCAGAGGACAGGCTGAGGGGCCGAGGGACCAAGGGGCAGAGGGCCAGAAAGAGGGCAGCCTGCAGGTATGGCTGAGAAGAGGCTGTCCTAATCAAAGAACTATATCCTGAGTCATTTCTGATCCTGCTACTAAAAGTGACCTAATACTTTCCTAATAAACCCCATAACTGAGTATTGTCTGTGAGCTCTGTGTGGCTATGCAATGAATTACCAAATCCAGCAGAGAAGTAGAGAATGCTGTGGGAGGGACGGTTGTTGTTAGAATTCACAAGAAGGCTGGAGAGAGAAGGTATGTGTGACCTCTGCCTCATAGGAATCAGCCTTAGGCTATTGATGGTGATGTTGTTGTTGTTGTTATGTGCCATCGAGTTGGACCCGACTCATAGTGACCCCTCCTTGGGTTTCTGAGGCAGTATCACTATGGAAGTAGATTGCCCCATCTTCTTTCTGAGGAGTGGTGGTGGGTTTGAACCGCCAGCCTCTGTTAGCAGTCAAGTGTCTTAGGCACTATGCTACCAGAGCTCCTTTGATGGTGATAGTGATACTTTTGCAGGAGGTCAGGAGGTTGTACACTCTCCCCAAGCCATTTTTAATTGGAAATCCTTGCTAATAGTATGGAGTCAATTGGCTCTAAGTAAATAGAGGATTAAGCACATTACATAAATTTGTAGCTATAAAGATAAGCAGTAGAACAAAAATACAAATACATATATATATATTGATTGATTGATTGATATTGGGAAAAACATCTACACACACACATACACACATAAAGAAAATATTGTCTATATAGTGAAAGATTTAAAAAGTGGCAAAAACAAATACTATACACACACACACACACACATATTCCCTGGAGAAGGTTACCATGCTTGGTAAAGGAGAGGGTCAGTGAAAAAGGGGAAGACCCACAATGAGCTAGATTAACACAGTGGCTGCAATGATGGGCTCAGCATAGCAAGGATTGTGAGGATGATGCAGGACCAGACAGTGTTTTGTTCTATTGTACCTAGAGTCACTATGAGTTAGTTGTAGCCAGC
>NW_006921842.1:1536084-1542265 GCF_000298275.1 Orycteropus afer afer | reverse complement strand
ATATATATGACTATACACACACACACACAAAACTCACTACCATGGAGTCAGATCTGACTCACAGCTACCCCTCCTTGAGTTTTCGAGGCAGTATCTCAACAAAGTAGATTGCCCAACCTTCCTTCTGAGGAGTGGTTGGTGGGTTTGAACCGCCAGCCTTCTGGTTAGCAGTCAAATGCCTTAGGAACTACACCACCAGAGCCCCCCCCCACACACACACACACATTAAATTCACTGGGACAGACATTGTTGCCTATCCAACAGCCATTTCTCTCCTTTTTCCCTGCTACCAGCACCCTGGAGTCCCTGTTGGTACAAATGGTTAATGTGTTTGGCAGCTAACAGACATAGAGGAGGTTCGAATCCACCAAGAGGCACATCAGAAGAAATACCTGGTGATCTACTTCTGAAAATCAGTCACTGAAATCCCTATGGAACACAGTTCTACTCCATAGAGGTGTCCATGAATGGACTCCAGAACAATTTGTTTATTTGCTTTTGTCTGAGGATACACCCAACCCTAGAGAATAAATCATAATTGGCTAAACCAGGCATCACTAATGCTGTGTCCCTTTGTCAGGTATTTGCTTTTCCAGCCTCCCTCACTTCTAAGAGTAGTCTTGTGATCCAGTTATATAGTCAAAGAAACTGGACGTAATGTCCATTGTGAGACTTCTAGGGAAAATATTTTTTCTTTGATGAGAATAGTGCCATGAGGATAAACTTCTGCCCTAGCTACCCCCAGTTTTCTGCGTTTGAATGTGACAGTGATGTTGGGAACTGTGGAAGCCATTTTGCATTCATGAATCAACAAGAGTAAGGACTGGCAGAGCAGAAGGACGTGATGTGATGACATTGCTGACTGCTGAGTGCATGCCAGCTACCAAATTGCAGTGTGACTCATAGCTTTACTTCTAAGTTTCATTTCTATCCTCTGGCCTGTAATACAAAGAGCTTATGATTAATCTTTCTTAGCAAAACTTCCTCTCCAGAGATTTTAACCATTTGCTTTTGCAGACTCTTTAGATACTTCACTTGGAGCAAATCATAGTCAATTTGGTACTAAAAATCTTCCTAGTATAGAACCTGCCTGCCTTAATGTTTAGCTTGTGGCATAGATTCATGGTTGTTTTAACTCCTGAACACTGGAAATAGCAATGCAATGCTAAAAAATGATTCAGGAAGGAGCTTCCTAAGGAGGCTTTAATTATTTATACTTAAAGATATTTAAACTTCTATTAGTAAGTAGGTATTACTATTGCTTGATCAACTTTGACTGATTTCTTATTCACTTATTTTAAATTCACAGTTTCTCCAATAGACTTCTTTCCTCTCCACAAGCGCCTCCTCCATCCAGTCTTATGCCCTCACATTCACTGACTTGTATGTGTCACTAATATGTCTCAAGTTCCTACAGTTATTGTAATTCCCACCTCCTTATATCTTCATGGGAGCTCTGTGGTATAATGTCTAAGGCATTTGCCTGGTAACCAGAAGGCTAGCGGTTCAAACCCACCAGCCACGCCTCGGAAGGAAGCTTGGGCAATCTACTTCCTTAGTGATACTGCCTCGGAAACCCAAGAATGGGTTGCTATGAGTTGGGTCCTACTCGAGGGCAATGGGTTATGTCTTCATAGCCATCTCCTCATTCGTCTCTCCTAGCTTCCTAGGATCCTTATCCTACCACCTTCCTTTCTAAAAGAAATTAATCCGGAGTGTTCCCACTCGTGCAATGTGGCCCCTAAAGGATATCACTTCTGCACTGACTTCTCTCTTTCTCCCACTTCTTTGGTTCCTTCCCCTTTTGCTTTCAACTATATAACAAGTCTCTACTGAGAGTGATTCCCCTAACCCCCAAAATGCTGCTTCCTCCTAAGGTTACCTAACCTCTTAAATGATTGATGGATATATGCCCTGGGGTTCCATTTGCTCTTATCCACACTCTCATCTCGTGCATACTTGGCAATCTGGCTTCCATACCCACAGCTACACTGAAACTGTTCTTGTAAAGGTCAACAAATGATCCTTTTTTAGCTAGATCCATTATTTTTTTCTGGTTCTCATTCTCTTGACGTCTCGGATGAGATTTTAAAAAAATTATTTCTCCTACCTAAAATGCTCTTTTTCTTGGCCTCCATCTTTTATTGCTTGTAGTTCTTTCTCTTTTTATTGCCTTCTTGCTCTTGCCATCCTTTTACTTGATATTCTCTTCCCTTACTCCTTGGCTCCCTATTCTCTCTTTATTCTTTCACTCCAAGATGCTATCTTCTTCCTAGCAGTCATTGCCACTGTACCAAAAGAGGTCTGTACTACTTTCTCAAGCTCTATCAGTTGCTGTGGGGTTGCTTTCAACTCATTCTGACCCCATGTGCACCAGGGTTGTCAATGGCTAATTTTTCAGAAGTAGATTGCCAGACCTTTCTCCCGAGGTACCTCTGGTTGGACTCAAATCTCCAACCTTTGGGTAGCAACATGAGTTAACTGTACTACCAGGAATTCCCACTTAACCTCTAGCCCTTCATTACTGTGTGCTACTTAGCTACTCATGTAAGTATCACTGGCACTATAATTGGAATGCATTTCCTTTCTCAGACTGGTTCCTCTTCCCCATTTCCTTGACACTGGCCATCATCATTTTCTTAACCACTCTGTTGTCCTCTTCATTTACCTCTGGCATTTTCTACCCAAACATTTAGCCTTTCAGACATTTCCTATTAAATGATTATTGAATCCATTGCTATCACCATTGCCAATGCCATTCTCAGGTCTTAATCAAGTCTTAATTTCCTGGTCTGGTCTTTATGAGTCCCTCTATAGTCTAACCCATCTTGTCTTTTCTTTTGGTATTTTTATCAAAACAATTCATGCACATGATAAAAAATATAAAAGGCTAATCATGAAAAGCAATGGTCCTACCCGCTCCTTACACCTATTCTCCAGACACAGCCTTGATACAGTAGAAAATTCAAAAGGTACTTGTAGTTAACATTATATGTCAACTTGGCTGAGCTTGGTTTTGAGTGGCTGGGCAGCTGCTTGTAGTTATTCCCCATGATGAGACTGACAATTCCATGGTGGAATCTGAGTAACTGAGTAGCTGCTTTAGAGATATGGTCTGCTTCCAGTATATAAAAAGCAACTTTGATGATGGTCTCTAGCTTTTGGTATGCTTGAACTCTGCATGTAGCCAAGTCTTCATTTAGCAGCCTGTCATGTTGCCAGCCAATCTTGGGACTGTTCCTGGACTTGAACAAGTGGCCTGCGGTGTTATGTGGTAATATTGGGACTGTGCCACTATATTTGTCAACCTTGGGTGTGTCAGCCTCAGCAGCCAGCAGCTGCCTGAGTGAAAAGACACCTCTAGCTCCAGTGGGCCAGGAGCAAGAGGCAGAGCTGAAGCCCAAGGTTGAGGGGTTTTCACCCAGCCACTAGGGCCTGGCACTTTGAACTTGGATTTCTAGCCTCCAACATTGTAAGAGAATAAGCTGTTTGTTAAAACTACCCACTTGTGGTATTTTCTGTTAGAGCAGCACAGAGTAACCAAACTAGTATTAAAGTCCACATTGTAAAAAGTTTCCTTCCAGCTCCTGTCACTCAGGTCCCTTCCCAGGTGGTAACCAATGTCATTTGTTTCTTGTGTATTTTGCTCTCACACATATTTTTTATGTATAAATGCTATTGAGAGGTACAAATGGTTAATGGGCTCAGGTGCTAACTGAAAGGTTGGAAGTGAGTGAAGCATGAGAGTGAAGGTTATATATGTATATATAAGGTTTATCTCAAGGAAATGGCTCCTATGGTTGTAGAGGCTGGCAAGTTCCAAGTCTGTGGGTCAGACTGGAGACTTTTCCTGATTCACATAGCTACAGGGGCTGATTTATACCCAAAATCAGCAAGTAAGACGGCCTCAGGCTCAAGTCCAAAGAGCCAGAGGTCAGATGATGAAAGCTGGATGTAGGATCCAGAGGGAGCAAAAAGCTAGAGAGCTTGGTGAAGTGTCCATATATATTTGATACAGGCCACACCCCTGAGGAAATTCCCTTTTATCTGATTGGCTATTCATAGCACATCTCATCATGGAAGTGATTATATCAGATCTCATCAATGGGGGATAACTACATCATAACTGTCATACTAGAGAATCATGGCCCAGCCAAGTTGACACACAGCCTTAAACATCACATCTTCCTACTTATTACCTGCAATGATTTTAAAATATATCTCTAAAATTTTTTGACACAGCTCTTCCCATAAAGAATTCAGGCTCTATTTCCTTCCTTTGAATACTGGTTCAGTAGAGAATTTGACCAATAGAAGATGGCAGAAGTGACAAGTTTGGGTTTGAACCGCCAGGCCTTAAGAAACTGTCAACTTTCTCTTTCTGAATATTAGGATATATGAAGTATATGCTTAGAATCTAGCCACTGTGATGAGGGACAGTCATGTGGCCACATGAAGAGGACATATATAGGTATTCTGGCTGACAGTCCCTGATATACCAGCCAACAGTTAGCATCAGCTGTCAGACAAGTATGGGAGGGAGCCTTTCCATCATTATAGCCTCTAGCTAGTCAGTCACCCTCCGGCCTTTGAGCTCTCTCAGCTGATGCTGTGTGGAGTGGAGTGGAGGCAAGACTTACCCAAACTACACATTTGTTAGCAAAATAAATGATTTCTGTTATCTTATACCACTAACTGGAGTATTTTTGTGCAGAAATAAATAATTGGAATATTACTTTCTTCTCCCTTCCTAAGGTTAATCACTATCCTGATGTATCTACTATAGATTAATTTTGTCAGTTTTTGAACTTTGCATAAATGGAGTCATACACTTTGTATTATTTTATGAGACTACTTTTGCTATATGATGTATGTGGTATTCATTCATGTTGTTCTGTATAGTTGTAGTTTGTTCATTTTTATTATTGTAAAGTATTTCTATGTTGTTGTTGTTATGTGCCATGGAGTCAGACCTGACTCATAGTGACCCCTCCTTGGGTTTCCGAGGCGGTATCACTATGGAAGTAGATTGCCCAACCTTCCTTTCAAGGAGTGGCTGGTGGGTTTGAACCGCCAGCCTTCTGTTAGTAGTCAAGTGCTTTAGGCACTATGCTACCAGAGCTATATCTATACCATAATTTATGGGACATTAAGAATACAATTACATTGTGCTCAATTTGGAGTTCTTATGAATAATGTATGGATTACCTGGGTGACGCAAATGGTTAAGCACTCAGATAATGTCTTAGTTATCTGGTGTTTATTATCACACAGTTTAGGAAGCTAGATATCTGAATTCAGGGTGTTGTTCCCTGTGTCTTTTGGTTCTAGGTGATTCTCAGTGTAGGGACCCTAGGTCCAAAGGATACACTCCTCTCCTGGCTCTTCTGCCTTGGTGATAGTAGGCCCCTCTCTCTATGCTTGATTCTTCCTCCTTTTAACTCTTGCAAGATAAAAGATGTTGCAGGCCCCACTCCCAGGAACACTCCCCTTATATCAGATCAGGGCTGTGATGTGATTAAGTGTATTGCATCTCACCCTAATCACTTCTGATTGGCTTATCACATCAGATCACATCATGGAGGATGATTACCTGTCAGATTACATTACTACATAACTGCCAAGCCACTGAGAATCATGGCCCTGACAAGTTGACACATATCTTTTAGGGACATAGTTCAGTCCTTGACAACTACTAACCAAAGGGTTGGTGGTTTGAAAACACCCAGAAACACCCTGGAAGAAAGACCTGACAAGCTACTGCCAAAAGATCATATGGCCCATGAAAATCCTATGGAGTGCAATTTTATTCTGATACACATGAGGTGGCCATTAGTAGGAATTAACTTGATGGAAACTAGTTTTACTAATATGAACAATGCTTCTATAAATAGTCTTGTTATTTTTTTGGGGGGGCGGTACACATGTACACATTTTTCTTTGGGGGTGTCTTTATCTAGAAATGAAATCCCTGATTCATTTTGTTCATTTTTGTAATTGTGACTGTAATGTATTCCCATATTTAAAATGTACCATAGTTTAATTCTTTCCTTACTTAGAGACATTTATATTATTTCCATTCTTTGCTATGGGAGCTCTGGTGGCATAGTGCCTAAGGCATTTGACTGCTAACCAGAAGGCTGGCGGTTCAAACCCACCAGCCACTCCTTGGAAGGAAGAT
>NW_006921842.1:1532062-1535984 GCF_000298275.1 Orycteropus afer afer | reverse complement strand
GGTTTTTTTTTTTGGGGGGGTGAGGTTTGCTATATTATAAAATTCAACACTGTGAATAATCTTGTACACAATTTACCATGCAGAAGATATTCACAGAGTAGAATTTTGTCATCTGTAGGATAAAATCCTAGATGTGGAAACTTCAGATCAAATTTTTAATTTTGACAAAAATTAACAAATTGCCCTCCATCAAAAGTATATACTTTAACTTTGCCCAAACAGCATTCTGGACTTTGCTCTCAGCTCCTAGGAGGTAATCTCTAAACTCTTAAAATATCCTGCTTGATAAAAGTGTCTTTGTTTACCTAGGGCCACACCAGATAGTCTTAACAATATTTAGTGTGCACTTTGGGTCACACACACAGTATATAAGTCTGATACGTAAAGGGACTGGAGACTGATGTCATCCATGTGAGCAGCCAATCAGGCTGACATGACTGAACCCCAGTTAAAAGTCTAGATACCAAGGCCTGGGTGACCTTCACTAGTTGGCAATATTCCATGCATATTGTTACACATGGTTTCCGGAAAAACTAGACCTGTCTGTGACTCCATTGGTTGAGGAATAATGGAAGTTTTATACATGGAAATTTACTGGACTCTGCCTCATGTGTCTCTTCCCTTGGCTGGTTTTAATGTATAGCCTTTCACTGCAAAAAACTGTGTGAGTATAACAGTTTTCATTGAGTTGTTTGAGTCCTTCTAGCAAATTCTCAAACCTGACAGTGGTTTTGGGACCCCTGATCTTCCAGTTGGTGTCAGAATTAAGAATGATCTTGAGGACCCTTGAACTCTGCAGTTGGTATCAGAAGTGAAGTTGGTCTTATGGGCTGTTCACTAACTTCCCATTTATACGTCATCAGAAAGGCATAAGAGTTTTTGTTCTATCAAATTAGTATGCAATTACATTTTCTGATCTCTGTTTTAACTCTTGTTTTGGTTATCTCCCTGGTAGCATAGTGCCTAAGGCACTTGACTGCTAACCAGAAGGCTGGCGGTTCAAACCTACCAGCCACTCCTCAGAAGGAAGGTTGGGCAATCTACTTCTGTAGTAATACCTCCTCGAAAACCCAAGGAGGGGTCACTATGAGTCGGGTCTGACTCAATGACACATAACAACAACAACAGCAAGTGCCACTCTGACAGGAATATACCACAAATGGTTTGGCTTTACCAAACGGGTTTATTCTCTTCCAGTTTGGAGGTTTTAAGTCTTAGTTCAAAGTGCCAGACTCTAGGGGCTGGGTGAAAGCCCCTCAGTCTTGGGCTTCAGCTCTGCCTCCTGCTCCCAGCCCACTGAAACTAGAAGCTTTTCTCATTCAGATTACTGCTAGCTGCTGAAGCTGACAAAACCAAGATTGACAAGTAAAAAGGGACAGTCCCAATGTTACCAAACAACATGGCAGGCCATTGATTCAAGTCCATTGAAAGTCCCAAGATCAGCAGAGTATGGCAGGCTGCTGAACAATGACTTGGCTACATGCAGGGTTCAAGTGTGCCATAAGCTAGAGACCATTCCCAAAGCTTATACACGCAAAGCAGACCACATCTCTAAAACAGCTACTCAGCTGCTTGTGGTAGAGTCACCCAGACCCCAAAGCTGGCACTTTGAACTCAGACTTCTAGATTCCTAAACTGTTAGAAAATAAATCCTTGTTTGTTCAAGCCACCCATCTGTGGTGTTTTCTGTTGGAGCAGCACTAGAGAACCAAAGCAGCATCCAATATTATCTTGCTTATCTTTCAACATACCCTTCCATCTGAAATTCATGACTGTCTTAGCTTTGACGTATTTTCTTCAATGATTTCCTTGTTAACATCTATCCATCCTTGCATTTTCTCTGGGCTTTCTTTCTGGAATGCCTATCAGTTAGATCTTGGACCTTGTATTAATTTTCTAGGGCTGCCATAACAAATTACCACAAACTGGGTGGCTTAAATTAATACCTGATTACAAGAAAGAGTGTTCTGGAAACTCTCAGGGTTTGCAACTGTATCTGAAGTGAAAGAAGTCTTGTGAAGAACTGTGCCCTTAACATTGATGTTTACCCTAACTCTGGGTGGGTGGTGTCAGAAATTATTGCAACATGTGTGTATCTTTCTCATTTCCCTCCCAACACCTAACTAGTGTGGAATAGAGGGTGAAATGTATTGTGTGAAGGAAGGAAAAAAAAATCCCAATTATTTAAATGTTACTTGATACATTAACTATTCAAATTTACCTTAAGTTCTTTGTATATTGGACTAGGGTAGGATGAATGAAGCAAAATCTTTATTTTATTTCTCATGGTGGTGATGTATTTCTAACAAAAGTGTCAGAAGCCAGATTTCCCAATTTGTCTACTAAAGCCTTCCTATACCAATTAAAAGAAATAATTAGTAGTAGCATCTGGAATTATAGGAGTAACACCTGGAATCAAGAAAGACCTTTGGAGAATTACAAGATGGTGGAATAGGCAGAAAGACTGCACACACCCTCTTCAAAAAAGAAAAGGGGAACCAATTAACACAGACACAGAACATAATCCTGGATCCCTGAGCCTTGAAGGGAAGGATATAAAAGTGGGCTAAACCCCAACTAGCAAAAGAATTTGCATGAAAATACCAAAAAAGGAGACATATGGAGCTGCGGTTTGGCAGTGATCCTGAGTGATCCTGATGGCACAGACAGCTTGGAGATTCCCGAGTGGTGATAGGACCTAAGAATTAACCTAAAAATCAGTCTTGCTAGCAAGGGACTGCACGAAGGACTGCTCTGGTGGCTGGGGAATAAAAGGCGAAGCAGTGGGGAAGAGGAAGGCAGGCTGAGTTGTGGACTTTTGCTTGTCCGGAGGGTGCCACCATTTTGAATGTTTACAAGTGGCTTGACCATTTTGGATATTTAAAGAGACAGTGCTCTACCAGATTTCAGGGGCTTAAGAACAGGTTCTTCTTGCTAGAAGCCCCAAGGCACTCCGGACTTGCACGACTGAAAAGGTGCAACATTCCTCTTGTTACTCTTATACCCCACACCCACTTGGTGAATGGCGGTGTGGCCATCCCCCACTCCCACCCACCTTCTGGGCACGCAGGAACTCCATCCCAGTCTGTATGCTTGGATGAAGCCTGGGTGCGCTATCGTGTCCTCCACCAATTTTTTTTCTTTTCATTTTTTTTCTTTCTCTTTTTTTTTCTGGTGTTTAGTTTGCTTGTATTTGTCTGTTTTAAAACTACTACTATTATTAATACTTTTGTCCTTTTTACTATTATTCTTTATTATTCCCCTCCCAGGTCCTAGTTTTCAGCTTTTTTTCTTTTCCCTGTTCCTGGTTGAAAAAAAAATTTTTTTTAATTAAAATTTTTTCCCCCTTTTTTCTCGTGGTTAACCCCATTCCTAGTTTTTCTTTTTGCATTTTTCCCCTTTGTTTCTTCATTATTCTCCTTCTCTACCTTTTTTCTCTTAGTGCCCTATCCCCAGTTATTGCAAGTTTTCTTGTTTTTTTCTTCTTCTTTCTTTTTTTGGTTACTGTTCCTATGTGATTACATGGTGTATTTTTTGTCCATGTGCTTTTAGTTTTTTGATCATTATTCAATGGTAATTTTTGTCTAACTGTACCAGAGCTCCTTAACAACAACAACAACAACAAGTTTTTGTCCCTGTGCTTTTAGTTTTTCAATCATTATTCAATGGTAATTTTTGTCTAACTGAGTGGGAGACAGCAATAGTCCCCACAAGACACAACTACACCTATACCTCCTGCAACTTCACTTACTGACCGAGAGCCACTACCTCTTTCTCCACCAATGAGCCAACAATAAAAAAACACTAACCAAAGCTGGAATCACCCTTGACTGCTCTTGACAAACAGTTAACTGAGATCTAAATACAACAACGCCACGATGTCTTGGAGACAACAGACCATCACAGTCCACACAAAGAAGCA
>NW_006921842.1:1524047-1531306 GCF_000298275.1 Orycteropus afer afer | reverse complement strand
CAAAATTGTCCCACAAATATGATGGTGAAATTAGGAGATTTCCAGATAAGCAGAAACTAAGGGAATTTGTTAAAACCAGATAAACCTTACAAGAGATGCTAAAGGGAGTCCTTTGAATAGAGAACCAAAAATAGCAAATAGCAACCAACCATTAATACACAAGATGACAGCTACCTGGCCAACTGATTGGAAGAGATCTATATTTATACCCATTCCAAAGAAAGATGATCTCACAGAATGTGGAAATTATTGAACAATATCATTAATATCACACATAAGCAAAATCTTGCTGAAGATAATTCAAAACTGGTTACAGCAATATATTGACAGAGAACTTCCAGAAATGCAAGCTGGATTCCAAGAGGACATGAAATGAGGCATATGATTATTGAAGTCAAATGGATCTTGGCTGAAAGCAAAAATACCAGAAAGATGTTTAGTTGTGTTTTATTGTCTATGCAAAAGCATTTGATTGATCAGCTCATAACAAATTATGGATAACATTGAGAAGAATGAGAATTCCAAAACCCTTAATTGTGCTCATGAGGAATCTGTACATAAACCAGGAGACTGTCATTCAACAGAACAAGAGGATACTGCATGGCTTAAAATCAAGAAAGGTGTGTGTCAGAGTTGTATCCTTTCACCATACTTATTCAATCTGTATGCTGAACAATTAATCTGAACTATATGAACTGAACTATATGAAGCTGAACTATATGAAGAAGAATGTGGCATTAGGATTGAGGGGAGACTCATTAACAACCTGTGATAGGCAAATGACACAACCTTGCTTGCCAAAAGGGAAGATGACTTGAAGCATTTACTAATGAGAATTAAAGACTATAGTCTGCAATATGGATTACACCTGAACATAAAGAAAACGAAAATCCTCACAACTGGACCAATAAGCAGCATTACAGTAAATGGAGAAAAGATTGAAGTTGTTAAAGATTTCATATTATCTGGATACACAATCAACACCACTGGAAGTAGCAGTCAAGAATTCAGATGACATATATCACAGGGAAAACCTGCAAAAGATCTCTTTAGAGTGCTGAAGAACAAAGATGTCTCTTTGAAGACTTAGGTGTGCCTAACCAAAGCCATGGGTTTTTCAATTGCCTCATAAGCATGTGAAAGTTGGACAATGAATAAGGAAAACTGAAGAAGAATTGATGCATTTGAGTTGTGGGGTTGGGAAAAAATATTTAAAGTGCCATGTACTGCAAGAAGAACTAACAAATCTGTCCTGGAAAAAGTGCAGCGGGAATGCTTCTTGGAAGCAAAAATGTCCAGACTTTCTCTCACCTGCTTTGGTCACGTTATCAGAAGGGACCACTTCTGGAGAAGGCTATCATCCTTGGTAAAGTGGAGGGTCAGCAAAAAAGCGGAAGGCCCTTGAGGATTGGCATAGTGGCTGCCACGATGGTCTCAGATATAGCAAGGATTGTGACGCTGGTGCAGGCTACATCGGGTAGTGTTTTCTTCTGTTGTCCATAGGGTCACTATGAGTCAGGGTCGATTTGATGGCACCTAACAACAACAACAACAACTATGAAAAAGTCTATTCAAGTTGATTAGAAATGGCTTTTTTTTTTTTAAGGGTTAGGCTGCTCCAAACACAACAGAATTTGTGAGGTGATGATGGTTGCATTTTGACTAAAACTGTTTGCTTTACTTCCCCTTTGGGGATTTATACTGCATCATTAGATACATGACATGAAATTTTGTTTGTTGAAATGCAGATACCACTGTAAAAGGTTATATTTATAATAATGCATTATGAAGATTCTGTGCCAGCCTCTTTCACAAACAAGCAGAATCCAGACCATCTCTGGAGAGCTCCAAGGTTAATCTCACCACTTCAAGGCAAGCCAACCCTAGATATCCCAACTTTCTGCATTTATACCAATTAAGAAATAATTACTCAAGTGTGTGCCTACATAGCCTAAATATAGGACAATAAGATAGTTATAAATTACTTACCACTGGTGTAGTGGTTAAGGCATTTGCTGGTTAATCAAAAGGTCGCTGGTTTAAACCCACCAACTGCTCCATGGAAGATGAGGCAGTCAGCTTCCTGAAAGATTTACAGCCTTGGAAACCCAATGGGGGTTGCTATGAGTTGGAACTCAATGGCAATGAGCTTAGGTTTTTTTTTGTGTGTGTGTGTGTGTGCAGCCTAAAAAGAACCAGAATCCTTTTTTTCCTTTAAAATATAAAGGACATGCACACTCTCATAAAAATTGAGTTTTTTCAATATCCCAAGCCCCTGACCACCACCACCATATTTATGGTCTGCAAGTATACTAGATTTTTCAGGACTTATTGAACATTTTGTCCTTCATTAATGCCTTTGATGGTTAACATTATGTGTCAGCTTGACTGGGTATAATTCTCAGTGGCTTGGCAGACACCATGTTATCACCCTCATTTTGTCATCTAATGTAATCAGCCAATTATTTGGAAGAGGGCTTCCTTGGGGGATGTGGCCTGCATCCAGCATATAAATGGACGTTTTGGTAAAGTTCACTTTTCTCAGCTCTGCAATCTTCTCAGCATCTGACCTCTGGTTCTTGGGACATAAGCCAGCAGGTCTCCACCTTGTCGCCTGACCTACAGATTGTGGATTCATCAGCCCCTGCAACAACATGAGTCAGCAGAGGTCATTACACTGACCCATGGATTCAGGACTTGCCAGTCCCCATAATTACATGAGCCATTGCCTCACAATTATGTGAGATATTTCCTTGAAGTAAATTTCTTTCTATATATTGTTGTTGTTGTTAGGTGCCATTGAGTTGTCTCCAACTCAGTGTCCTTATGCACAGTAGAACAAAACACTGCCTAGTCCTGTGCCAGCCTCACGATCCTCGCTATACCTGAGCCCATCATTGTAGCTACTGTGTCAATCCAACTCGTTGAAGGCCTTCCCCTTCTTCATTGACCCTCCACTTTACCAAGCATAATATCCTTCTCCAGTTCCTCCTGACAACATGACCAAAGTAGATGAGATGAAGTCTGGCCATTCTCATGTCCAAGGAACATTCGGCTGCACTTCTTCCATGACAGATTTTTTAGTCCTTTAGCAGACCATGGTACTCTTAGCATTCTTCTCCAACACTACAACTCAAAAGCATCAACTCTTCTTTAGTCTTCCATACTCATTGTCCAGCTCTCACATGCATAAGAGGCGATTGAAAATACCATGGCTTGGGTTAGGCACATTTTAGTCTTCAAGGAGACATTTTTGTTCCTTAGCACTTGAAAAGGGTCTTTTGCAGGAGATTTGCCCAATGCAATACACAATCTGATGTCTTGACTACTGCTTCCATTGGTGTTGATTGTAGAACCAAATAATATGAAGTCCTAGACAACTTCAGTTTTTTCTCCATTTATTGTGAAGCTGTTTATTGGACCAGTTGTGAGGATTTTTGTTTTCTTTATATTGAGGTTGAATCCACACTGCAGACTGTAGTCTTTAATCTTCATCAATAAGTGCATCAAGTCATCCTCACTTTCAGCAAGCAAAGTTGTGTCATCTGTGTATCACAGGTTGTTAATGAGTTTTCCTCCAATCCTGACACCACATTCTTCACACAGTCCAGCTTCTCAGACTATTTGCTCAGCACACAAGTTGAATAAGTATGGTGAAAGGATACAATCTTGACACAATCCCTTCTTGATTTTGAGGCACACAGTATCCCCTTGTTCTGCTTGAATGATAGCCTCCTGATCTATGTATAGGTTCCTCATGTGTACAATCAAGGGTTCTGGAATTCCCATTCTTCTCAATGTTATCCACAATTTGTTATGATCCACACAATTGAATGTTTTTGCATAGTCAATAAAACACAAGCAAACATCTTTCTGGTATTCTTTGCTTTCAGCTAAGATCCATCTGACGTCAGCAATGATATCCCTCATTCCACATCCTCTTCTGAATCCAGCTTGCATTTCTGGAAGCTCTCTGTCAATATACTGCTGCAAACGTTTTTGAATTATCTTCAGTAAGATTTTACTTGCATGTGATATTTATGATAGTTTTCAATAACTTCCACATTCTGTGATATCACCTTTCTTTGGAATGGGTACAAATACAGATCTCTTCCAGTCAGTTGGCCAGGTAGTTGTCTTCCAAATCTCTTGGCATAGCCAAGTGAGTTCCTCCAGCATGGCATGCATTTATTGAAACATCTCAATGGGTATTCTGTCAATTCCTGGAGCCTTGTTCTTTGCCAGTTCCTTCAGTGCAGCTTTGACTTTTTCCTTCAGTACTATTGGTTCTTGATCATATGCCACCTCCTGAAATGGATGAACATTGACCAATTCTTTTTGTATAGTGACTGTGTGTATTGCTTCCATCTTCTTTTAATGTTTCTTGCATCATTCAATATTTTGCCCATAGAATCTTTGAAGGCTTAAATTTTTCCCTCAGCTCTTTCAGCTTAAAAAATGCCAAGCATGTCCTTCCTTCTTGATTTTCTAATTTGAGGTCTTTGCACATTTCATTATAGTAATTGGCTTTGTCTTCTTGGGCTGCTTTTTGAAATCTTCTGTTCAGCTCTTTTATCTTGTCATTTCTTCCATTTGCTTTAGCTACTTTCCGCTCAAGGGCAAGTTTCAGAGTCTCTTCTGACATACATTTTGGTTTTTTCTTCTTTTCCTGGCTTTTTAATGACCTTTTGCTTTCTTGATGAATGATGGTCTTGATATCATCCTACAATTCATCTGGTTTTCAGTCACTGGTGTTCAATGTGTCAAATCATGGTCTCTAAATTCAGGTGGGATATAATCAAGGTTATGTTTTTGTTCTAATTTTAGAAAATTTAAATCTTGTTTTAATTGTCTTCAAATTCAACTTGAACTTGCAATGAGCAGTTGATGGTCTGTCCCACATTTAGCCTCTGGCCTTGTTTTGGCAGAAGATATTAAGCTTCTTCATTTCCTCTTTCCACAGATGTAGTAGATCTGATTCCTGTGTATTCCATCTGGAAAAGTCCACATATATAGCTCTCATTTATATTGTTGAAAAAAGATATTTGCAATGAATAAGTGACTGGTCTTGCAAAATTCTATCATGCAATCTCCACCATCATTTCTATCACTAATGCTATATTTTCCAACTACCAGAGATTCTTATTTGTTTCTAACTTTTGCATTCTAATCACCAGTAATAATCAACATATCTTGATTGCATGTTTGGTCAATTTCAGACTGTAGAAGTTGGTAAAATATCTTCAATTTACTTGTCTTTGGCTTTGGTGGTTGGTGCATAAATTTGTGTAATAGTAGTATTAACTGGTCTTCCTTGTAGGCATATGGATATTATCCTATCACTGACAGTGTTGTACATCAGGATAGATATTGAGACAATCTTTGTTATAATGAATGCCACACCATTCCTCTTTAATTTGTCATTCCTGGCATAGTAGATCATATGGTTATCTGATTCAAAATGGCCAAAAACAGTCCATTTCAGCTCACTAATACGTAGGATATTGATCTTTATGCATTCCATTTCATTTTTGACAGCTTCCAATTTTCCTAGATTCCTAGATAATCCATGTTCTGATTGTCAGTGGATGCTTGCAGCTGTTTCTTCCATTTTGAGTCATGCCACATCAGCAAATGGAGGTCCTGAAAGCTTTACTCCATCTACGTCATTAAGGTTGACTCCACTTTGAGGAGGCAGCTCTTTCCCAGTTGTATTTTGAGTGCCTTCCAAACTGAGGGTCTCACCTTCTGGCACTGTATCAGACAACGTTTTAGGGCTATTCATCAGGTTTTTCAGTAATATATCAGACAGTGTTTCACCACTATTCGTAAGGTTTTCACTGCTCAATTCTTTGAGAAGTGAATGGCCCCTTCCTTCATCCAAGTCTGTCTCAGTCTGGAAGCTTCGCTGAAACCTGTCTGCCATGGGTGACCCTGCTGGTATTTGAAATACTGGTGCCATAACCTTCGGCCTCACAGCAACAAGCAAGGTACAGTATGACAAACTGACAGAAAAGTTTTTCATAGTTAGCAAAGCTAACTCCTAAGAGGGTTCTATCTGACTTTCTCTGAATTTTATTGAGGAACATTATGGTGATGGCTTTAAAAACTTTTTATTTCCTTTGATTATCTGTCCCATTTTATAGCCCTTCAAGGTGGCAAATATAATGAGCAATGAAAACTCAGCTAGAAGTGATTTTTTTTTTTCCTTCAGGCCACATTCCTGCTATTTCTTGGCTTGTCTTACAATGACCTGGAGGTGACCCATAGCACACAATGTGATATAAGATTAGCTCAGCTTGTGATTCAAAAAAACACAAACTCATTGCCATCGCGCTTGACCCCTAGAGATCCCCATAGGGTTTCCAAAGCTGTAAATCTTTATGGAAGCAGACTGTCTTTTTTTTTTTTTTTCCCTGGAATGGCTAGTGGGTTTGAACCTCCAACCTTTTGGTTAGCAGCCAAATGCCTCAAACACTGCACCACCAGAGTTCCTTCAGCTTGTTTGTTGTTGTTGTTGTTGTTATGTGCCGTCGAGTCAGACCCAACTCATAGCAACCCCTCCTTGGGTTTCTGAGGCAGTATCACTATGGAAGTAGATTGCCCAACCTTCCTTCCAAGCAGTGGCTGGTGGGTTTGAACCGCCAGCCTTCTGGTTAGCAGTCAAGTGCCTTAGGTACTACACTATCAGAGCTCCTTCAGCTTGTTTTTAGGTATGTCCAAATCTGTTCCAGAGTAGTTGAAACTAAAAACTTCATTTTTTTTCCCCAACATTTGCTCCATTCTGTTGTGTGTGTATGTGTGCATGTGTGTGAAAATATAAGGAAAAAAATCACCTATTTAACACTATTTACACTTACAGTTACTGAAAATGGTTATATACTTCACGTGTCACCATTATCCCCATTTTTGCCCACATTGTTTCACCACCTTAACTTAGAGTCTCTGCCCTTTAAAATTCTTGACTGTGTTTTAGAGTTATTATTGTCCATTTACTCCATTCTGTTTGTTCACAATTATTATAGTAATAACATAAAAATTCTCCATGGTTTCTTAGTTGTGAGACCCAAAGCACAAGCAGCAAGAGAAAAATTAGATAAACAGGACTTTATTGAAGTTAAAAACATATTTGCTACAAAGAACATCATCAAGAAAGTGAAAAGAACAAAAACGAACTCCAGATGGATCAAAGACTTAAATGTGAAACCTAGAACTATACAGTTTCTCAAGGAAAATTTAGGGTCAAACTTAAGGGCCCT
>NW_006921842.1:1484641-1522062 GCF_000298275.1 Orycteropus afer afer | reverse complement strand
AAAAAAAAAAAAAAAAAAAGTGAAAAGATAACCTACAAAATCAGAGCAAGTATTTGCAAATCATATATTTGATAAGGAACTTGTATCTAGAATATAGAAAGAACCCCTACAACACAATAATTAAAAAGATAAGCCAATTAAAAATGGGCAAAGACTCTAAGAGATTTCTCTAAAGATGTAGAAGTGGCTAATTAGTACATGAAAAGGTGTTTGATATCATTATGCAAATCAAAACCACAATGCTATATCACTTCAAACCCACTCAAACCAAAAAATCAAATGCACTGCCACCAAGTTGATTCCAATTCATAGTGACCTCTATTGGGTTTCCAAGGCCACAAATCTTTTCAAAGCAGACTATCTGGTTTGTCTTCTGTGTAGTGGCTCTAGAGTGCTAACCTTTTAGTTAGCAGCCAAATGCCTTCACCACACTACCACTAGAGAGTCTTTCAAACTCACTACAATGGCTATAATATGTAATTTTTTTTTTAAAAAAAGGGGGGGAAATAACAGGTGGTTAAGAAGTTTTGTCAAGGATGTAAAGAAATTGGGAAACTCATAGACTGCTGGTGGGAATGTACAATGTACAGCCGCTTTGGAAAACTGGCAATTTCACAAAAGAGTAAATATAGAGTTAACAGAGAACTCAGTAATTCCACATCTAGGTATATACCCAAGAGAACTGAAAACATGTCCACATGAAGATCTGTGCATGAATAGTCATAGCAACATTATCCATAGTAGCTAAAAATGAGAAAGAGCCCAAATGTCAGTGAATTAGTAAAATGTGGTATATCCATACAATGGAATATTACTCAGCAATAACAGTAAATTATGTACTGATACATACCACAGCCTGAATGGACTTTGAAAACATTAGTCTAAGTGAAAGCTGCCAGTCACAAAAGATCATGTATTGTTATGATTCCATTTGTATGAAATATGCAGAATATAGGCAAATCTATAGAAACAGACCACCACTCATCTGTCAGTTTGTTGTACTGTGGTGGCTTGCATATGGCTGTGAGGCTGGAGGCTGTGCCACTGGTGTTTCAAATACCAGGAGGGTCACCCACGGTGGACAGGTTTCAGCAGAGCTTCCAGACTAAGATAGATTTGGACCAAGGAAGGGATCATCCAGTTCAGAAAGATTTGGACAGTGAAAACCTTATGAATAGCAGTGAACTACTGTCTGATATATTATTACTGGAAAACTTTGTGAAAATTGTCTAATACGGTGCTGGAAGATGAGCCCCTCAATGATGGGTTCAAGCGTAGCAAGGATTTTGATGGTGCAGGACCTGGCTTTGTTTCATTCTGTTGTACACAGGGTTGCTATGAGTTGGAATTTACTCCACAGCACCTAACAACAACATAGAAACAGAAAGTTGATTGTAGTGTGCTTTAGAGTTGATTCTGACTCATAACAACCCTATAGACAGAGTAGAACTTTACAGGAAGAGTCCTAGTGGTGTAGTGGTTAAAGCAATTGGCTGAAGTTACAACCCTACAGTTATAATTCCTGCTCTGCGGGAATGAAGATTTTTAGCTTTTAAAACCCTGTGGGGGCAGTTCTATTCTCTCTTATTGGGTCAGTATGTGTCAGAATCGACTAGAGGACAATGGGTTTGGATGTGGTTTTAATCTTTACAGAGCCCTGGTGATGCAGTGGTAAAGAGCTCAGCTGTTAACCGAATTGTGGATCGTTAGACCCCACCAGCTGCTCCAGGGAAGAAAGAAAAAGATATGGCAGTCTCCTTCCATAAAGATTAAAAACCAAAAACCGAACTCACTGCTGTGGAGTTGATTCTGACTCATAGTGACCCCACTGGGTTTCTGAGGCGCTGAATCTTTATGGAAGTAGATTGCTCCATCTTCCTTCCTTGAAAACTCCTGGGCAGTTCACTTTGATTCTGATTCAGTACCTGTGAGGTTGAAATGCAAATTTTCAGCAGGGGGTTGAACTGGAGTGAACTGGTTGGAGCCTTGCCCAGAAGTCACAGCAGCAAAATGAGCTAGTTAGTGGGCTGCAGCGCATCATTCAATGGCATCACTAGAGGGATGGGGTTGTCTCTACCACACCAGGTAACATTGTCAGAGGTGTCATCAAAATGATTGTCTGTCAACTTTTTGTTCAGTGTTTCAGCAGAATTTTATTATCTTTATAAAATATTTTGGTAGCTAGTTACAACAAATATGTTCTTTTTAAGTCCAGCTTGCATGTATTGATATACCTACGAGTCTAAAACTCTATGCTAATTTACTTTTTGAACCTTCTAAGGAGCTCTGGTGGCACAGTGCCTAAGAGATTTGATTGCTAACCAGAAGGCTGGCAGTTCAAACCCACCAGCCATTCCTCGGAAGGAAGATTGGGCACTCTGCTTCTGTAGTGATACTGCCTCAGAAACCCAAGGAGGGGTCGCTATGAGTCGGATCCAACTCCCCGGCAGTGAGTTTGGATTTGGTTTTGGACGGAGCTCTGAGGCAGCTCTGGTGGTGTAGTGCCTAAGACACTTACTTGACTGCTAACCAGAAGGTGGTGGTTCAAACCCACCGGCCACTCCACAGAAGACAGACTGGGCAATCTACTTCCCTAATGGTTTATGGCCTCAGAAACCCCAAGGGGGTCACATTGAGTCAGAATCCACTTGGGTGGTAATGAGAGCTCTGACCGCTTACAAAGCCCCAAACCACTACCATCCAGTGGATTCTGACTCATAGAGACCCCCTTGGGGTTTCCGAGGCCATAAATCTTTAGGAAAATAGATTGCCCAGCAGTCCTTTCACAGAGTGGCTGGTGAATTTGAACCACTAATCTTCTAGTTTGCAGTCAAATGCCTTAGGCACTACACCACCAGAGCTCCTTAAAGATTTATGGCACTGGAATCCCCAAGGGGTTTGCTATGAGTCAGAATAGACTGGATGATAGTGGATTTTGGTTTTTTGGTTTTGTAAGGGGTCACAGTGCTCATTAGCACCTAATTACAATGATGGTAGTATTTAGTGGTTTCATCTGCAGCCTTACAATGTTGTTTTGGTTGCTGCTGGTATTTTTATAGCCGCTGATTTTGTCAGATTTTCTGGTATTTTAGCTACAATATCATGGTAAGCAGTATTAGTGAACCTACCTCAGTACCTTTTTTAAGAATGAAGTACTACCTAAAGAAAAAGGAGAAAACAAAAAAAGCTTCCATTCAGTTACTAAAAATGTTGTAATTCAATGTGGAAAGATTTTACAAAACAATTTTGCTCCACTAGAGCTCCAATTTGTTGTTAGTATTCATATGATCTAAGAAATATTACGTTTAGGCAATTTACAACTATCTTTTTTATCACGTTATTATTAAAATTGTCAATAAACATTACTAGAGATTCTGTAGTGTCTGCTATGGAAGGAGGTCCACTGGGGCCTGGGGGGTTATCACACTGAGTGACCCGACTTTTGTAGCTACTACTTAGACCTTGTTCAAAACTTGAACATCACCCTCGCAGTCTGCACACACGTGGCAAGACTGGGACAGGGAGCCAGAGGGACTAACATGAGACATATTTTGCTACACGTCATTTACATTCCAAGTATTGGAACTGAATTTGCAGCTTGTCCACTCAAAATACTCCAGGGCAGGCCTCCAGAAGGACTACCAATCAGTGGTATAGGAATATAACCATAACGAAGTGAATTGAGAATCTTCTCCCACAAACCTGCCAACACACTTTCTTTTTCCTCCTTCACTCCGCCCCCATCCTCTCCCACTCTCTGCCCACTTCCCGGCCTGGGCCCGCCTTGCTCGCCTTCCTCATTTCAGTCCCCGGAGCAGCCCAAAACCCCACAGGCTGACAAATTGGAAAGGACGATTCCATCCGGGTGCTGTGTCGGGGAAGGGAGAAGGGCGTGGTTTATGACGTCACTAGGGGAGGTGGCGAGGAGCCAACCTAACAGACTGGGACATCCTGACCGAGGGGCGAAGGGAGTGGCGGGGAGCCCCTTTCCCCTCCCCATAGGAACGCCTTAGTGGAGGAGAGGACAGTGTCTATTCCTAAACTCCCCTTTGAGGAAGGCGTATTATTTAAAAAGTTGAACTTCAGAGATGCAGCCTTTTAAGGGGTTTTTGAATACTCTTCTCTTCCTCTTCTTTCCTTTATCCTTAATAACCATGAAAATCTTCTTTCCTTCCAGTCTTTCTCCCCTTTGTTCAAGTGTAGATGGTGGAGACCCGCGGCGTGCGCAGCCGCAGAGGGTTCGGGGCGGTGCCGGTGAGGGGCGGGTGACTTAGTCGCCGTCGCTGCCATTTTAAGTTGTTTGTTCTTGCTTCTTTTCTGAAACGCGACTCTGCCCCGGACCCTGGAGGTGCCGAGGTCGCCGCCGCTTCCGCAGCCACCGGTGGGGGGGAACGAGGCTGTGCCACCGCAGAAGCTCACCATCCGCTTCGGCTTTTCCCCCCTCCGTGTCTCGTCGACCTTCTTTGCTGAGAGCCGGAGCTCGACCGTGGGGGGAAGAAAGACTCAAGAGCAGATGCTTGAACTGAAATAACTATTTTGGGGGGTTTACTTCGCTGACAGATCCCGTAGTGCAGGTCTCCCTTCCCCTTTCTCCCCTCCCCCTCGCAGCCAATACCACTCCTACCCCCCCCCTTCTCCTCATTTTCCCTTCTCTTCTCTTTCTCTCCCTGTCGCCGCTGCCACCGCGTCCTTCCTCTCTGCCGCCGCCCGGGGCGCCGAGCCAGACTATGGGTCCCAGGTGGGGGCTGAGCGGCGGCAGCAGCGCAGGCGGCCCGGTTACAGTGCGCACTGCAGCGGGGATGGAGGGGCTCAGTTGGCTGGTGGTTTTCTCTTGACATGGCTCCTGCCCGTGCTGCGAGCAGCGCCCCCGCCGCCGCCGCCTCTTCCGCCGCCGCCACCGCTCCGCCAGCAGGCTGCGGCTAGAGGGTCCGAACCCCGCCCGAGTGTCGGTCAGTGAGTCCCGGTCTTCGCGGGGACAGGGAAGGATTTCCCTGTCACCCACCCCCGCCCCAACTGCCTCAGTTCCACCCCCTGCCTCCTCGGGAAATTTAACGACCCCACCCCAAACAATCCAAACTCGGAAACATGGTCTGTTCAACGTGAGAGAGCTAATCTGGAATCCGGGATCTTATTTTTTTCTTTTTTTGGGGGTGGGCCCAACTTCTAAAAAGTAATTAATATTAACACGATTATTTTCCTTTGTTCCCATTGATTTTACCCTCTCCCGCCTACTCTACCCGGGTGGGAATTGTTTCCACGATGAAATGAGTGAAAACTTGAGTGATCCTGTGTCTCCCGTGGTGCGAGTGAGTCGCTGCCGCTGAAGGCAGGGGGTGGGGGTGGGACCTGGAGGGTGGAAGGCAGGTGGTCCCGGGCACTGCCTGGAATTTGGGAGAACAACCCGCCACCTTTGCCTCAGCAATGCTCACAAGAAGATAAATCGCACTACCCACCATCTTGCACGGGGGCAAATTCATAGAGGAAGGATTCTTTGGGGAATGTAGGACTTATTGCAGGGCTGGGGGTGTTGGGATCCCGGGCATTAATCAGGTCTAACCACAGAGCCGGAATAATAATTATATCGTATTATATACCCTCTTTCCCTCTGCCATCATGATTCTCCTTGGCAGCAGCATTAGCAGCCGCCTGAGGGTGAAAATGTGGGTAATGGGGAAGTTGGTAATGACTCCGCTGTTTAGTCTCATGGCTCCTTTGGGCAACAGCTGCCCGCCCCCGGTATACACTGTAGTTGATTGCAGGGAATCCCTGTACCTCTTCCCTTCCTTCTCTATCGATTTTGCACTTTTCTCTTTGCTCACCACCAATTGTAGTCAATAACAAGCACTGACAATATATAGCAATAGTGAAATCTGAAATAACTAAGAATTAATTAGGTACTACAGCCATGGATCTGGCTGGGTAAAATCCAATTGGATATTTCAGTTTCATTCACCTACCCTGTTACGGTGTTTTGTTTTTGCTTTTTTGTTTTTGTGTTTGGAAAGGAAGGATTACAGTTCCCCCTTCCCTGTTCCCTTTCATAACCCTTTTCTATAAAGAGGGAAAAAATCCGGATGGATTTTAAGGATTTTTGGACTGGTGTCAGCTGTGTTTTATTGCACACCTAAATCCTGATAATAGGCTTTTCATTTTCCCCCAAAGCCTTTATTTTGGTAGTTAAGCCAGATGTATTTTCCAAAAAGTTAGTTCAATCGTTTTCCTTCTCGTTCTTTCCTTATTCCCTTTCCTTTTTCCTATCTGACCCCAAACGTTATTGTCCAAACATGACTGGACAGCAGCTTTTGTTTCTTGACCCTGTAATATGACAGTTTGCTAATATTGCCAGAAGGTGCAGTTTTTGGGTTACAGTCGTGATTTTAGCTATTCAGTCATATTAGCAGGAAAAAAAAAAATGACTTGTTTCTGTTGTACTTGAGTCTTAAGAAAAAGTGCCCCTAGTTTAGTGACAATTTCCAAAGGCTTTTAGTACCACCTATATTTCAAAATGGGGGACCCAAACTCCCGGAAGAAACAAGCTCTGAACAGACTACGTGCTCAGCTTAGAAAGAAAAAAGAATCTCTAGCTGACCAGTTTGACTTCAAGATGTATATTGCCTTTGTATTCAAGGAGAAGGTAATTTAAAGTTCTTAAAATGTGAATTAGCACAAGTGATTATTGTAAACTCATATTACTGAGTTATCTGTTACTCTTAAGTAACTATGTTAGGTTAATGAGTGCTTGAAAAAGTCTAATATGTATATTGTGTCTCAAGGCTACCTAATTCTGTGGATTGAGTACAATTGAATGGAAGTGCATTGAGTACTAATTGGTTTGAAAATACTTAATTCTAAAGCTTAGGGTCCATTTTTAATTAACTTGGGTGGGTAACATTGTAAAAATTTAGTTTGTGTGAAATAACATTGGGAACTTTGTAGTTAAAGATTGCCACATTAAAGTATAAATAGCTTGTTTGGAAGTGGTAAATTGGAATCAAAATGTTTATGTGCTGTTGTGAGCCTGTTTTTTCAACTCCATGATTAAGTACCATTTTTTTCATGGAATACATAACTAAATAGAGTACATTTTCATTTTTAGAACACCTAAGTACTGTAATGATTAATTGGTATTTAGAATTTTTAAAAATTCAAAATGTCCTAAACAGGAAGTTTAATTTTTTTTTTTTTTTCTAGCTCTTAGAATTAGTTTTACAATTAGTAGCAAATAGTTGTCAATAGTCAAGGAGAGCATGATCTAAGTAAAGAGTAATTTTATTTCAACTTAAAGTGGACAGTGTATAAGATAATCAACCAAGCTATATGACTTCACATTAGATTATGATTTAAGGAAGTGCTACTTTTATTTTTGCACTTGTGAGCTGATTTCAGATCAGAAATACAATCTTAGTATGGTATATACTTAGTATGTGGGAGTTTCCCAGGTTTTTACTTCACTTTTACCTCAAAGGTTACTTGAATTTAGGAACATTCTTAACTGATAATAACTGATAATACAGTAGTGCAAAGTGGCTTTAAAAATGATTTGTTTTGAAGTGATTGTAACAAAATCAGATTGTACCAAGGATTTACTTTCCCCATTTTCTCTCTTTTCTAATAAAACAAGGTGACTGCAAAATGGATAGGATCAGATTTTAATTGAAGGTGTTATAGGTTCACTAGAAAACAATTCCAAGACGGAAGTGGTTAGACTAGATCTTTGAATTCAATCTAGAAGATGTCCCAGGTTGTACCATCTAGTTCTTTTAACACTGGAAATGATTTATTCTGTGAATGCACAGTATTTGGGCAGTTACCATGATTAGTTCATGACTATACTAGGGAGCTCTGGTGATGTAATGCCTAAGGCATTTGAGTGCTAACCAGATGGCTGCCAGTTCAAACCCCCCAGCCACTCTTCAGAAGGAAGACTAGGCAATCTACTTCTGTAGAAATTTCGCCTTGGAAATCCAAGGAGGGGTTGCTGTGAGTCGGAATCGACTGGACAGCAGTGAGTTTGGTTTTTTGGGTTATACTCCACAGTATAGAATTTTACAGGTTTAGGTCGATGATGACTCTTGGCTCTTGGTCTTGCCTAATTTTGTAACTCAACTTTGGTAGAATTCTTTTTTCCTTTCAAATATTGACACTTAAATGGTTATATAATATCCAGGAAGAGAAATGGAGATTGAACCATATAAGGAGTAAAATAACCAACTTGTCTGAATTGCTGCTGCTGCTTTTTTTTTTTTTTTTAAACTTTTGAGGCTTTAATTTAGTTGTATGTAGAACCATTTAAGTAGACTTGCATCAAGACTACATCATTGATTTTTATTTTTTAACTTTAAGAGTGTCTGATGTTTGCCCTATGAAACTGGGAAGTTTAGAATTCTGACTGTAGCTTATTTGTGTAGTGGGTAAAGGAGAGTGGTACAAAGGATCAGCCTATCTGAAACTCTGTATTTTCAGGGGGAAGATTACTTTAGACAGTTAAGAATTTTGCTGAATTAGAATAAATGCATTTAGCATTGCTATGTCAATTGAGACTTAAAAGATAGTGTACTACCATTGGGTTAATGTAGCATTTTTTCTTTCAGAAGAAAAAATCGGCACTTTTTGAAGTGTCTGAAGTTATACCAGTCATGACAAATAATTATGAAGAAAATATCCTGAAAGGTGTGCGAGATTCCAGCTATTCTTTAGAAAGTTCCATAGAGCTTTTACAGAAGGATGTGGTACAGCTCCATGCTCCTCGATACCAGTCTATGAGAAGGGTAAGTACTGTTTTTAAATCTTAATTTGGTAGGTAAGTTTCTGTGAGCTAAGCTTGCTTTTTTTTATTTTTACCTAAAAATGGTGATGAATGAATTTACAAGTTTTGTGTAACCAGATATTCAGGTTCTTTTACAAGGTCTGTAAAATTAATGGGCTTTATCAGTTAATAGTATATTAAGATAAATGAGTTAAATTTTTAAAATTTTATTATGGTTAGGCATTTCGGCCATTTTTACATGTAAAATATAAGTATATAAGTTTTCATTTATTAGTCTTCTGGGGCTAGATATCATTCTCAGCTACTATCTAGCAATCAGACTTTGACATATTTTTCTACTATGTATTTTGTCTGTCCTAATCATGCTTTTGTTATTCAGGCCATGTTAATAACTGAAATCCTGCATTAAGAGTTTTTAAACATCTACTGTGTTTGATTAAAGAAAATGAAACAATATAGTTGCCGTTGAGACAATTCCAATTCATGGCAACCCGTGTGTGTCAAAGTAGAACTGTGCTTCATAGCATTTTCAGTGGCTGATTTTTGTGAGGTAGATCACCAGGCCTTTCTTGCAGGATGCCTCTGGGTGGACTCGAACCTCCAATCTTTCGATTAGCAGCTAAGCATATTAACCATTTGCACTACTCAGGGTCTCCATTGTGTTTGATAAGGTTGGAAAAATGTAATTCTTGCCCTAGACCATTCTTTATGGATGAAGTATGTAGAGGGATCTCTTTAATCCAAGTTAGGTGCTGGTGATAGTCAACTACTTTTTTGTTTTGTTTTTACTGTGATTTGAGTGGAAAGTTTACAAAGCAAATTCATTTTCCATACAACAGTTCATACACATTTTGTTTCATGACATTGATTGCAATCCTTATAATGTAACAGCTCTCTTTCCACTTTCTTGTTATGGTTTCCTTTTCCCTGTGTCCTTTTTTCCTATGCATTCCTGCCCTCTGAGCTGTCTCCCTGTGGAAATATTGCCCTATATATTTTTTTTTTTTAGTTGTGATTTGGGTGAAAGTTTACAGAGCAAATTGGTTTTCCATACAGCAGTTCATGCATATTTTGTTTCATGACATTGATTGCAATTCCCCACAATGTAACAGCTGTCTTCCCACTCCCTCCCTATAGTTACCTCTTCCCTGTGTCCTCCTTTCCTATGCATTCCTGCCCCCTGAGGTACCTCCCTGTGCAAACACTCTCCTTCTGTAAGCCTGGTCTTTCTGTTTTTAATTTTTATTGTGCTTTTGGTGAAAGTTTACAGAGCAAATTCACTTTCCATACAACAGCTCACATACACTTGGTCTCATGACATTGACTGCAATTTCCCACAATGCAACAGGTCTCCTCACACTTCTTCCCCATAGTTACTTACCTCTTTCCTATGTTCTTCCCTCCCGTGTACTCCTGCCTCCCAAACTGTCTCCTTGTGCATACATAGCCCTTCTATTCGCCCATGATTGATATCTCCAAGGAGTGTATCTACCTAATGTAAATGTTCAGCTCATATACCTATCTTTTGTTTGGCTGGAAGCCACAGGAATGGGTTCAGTTCCAGACCTGAAGGGCAGCTAGGGGCCATAGTCTCAGTGGTTCCATCAAGCTCTATTAGGCCAGCAAATCTTGTCCCCCTTTTTTTTTTTAATGATTTTGACTTTTGTTCCACATTGTTCTCCCACTCTATCCAGGATCTCCTACTTAGATCTCCCTCCAAGTGGTTGACAGTGCTAGCTGGGCACCAACTAGTTCTTCTGGTCTCATAGTCATATAGGCTGAGGATCCCATCGTGTACCAATTGCTTGGACAAATTGTTTCCATGCATCTTTGGTTTTCTTCATTCTTCTTTGCTCTGGACGAGGAGAGACCCATCGTTATATATAGATGGCCACTTGTAAGGTTTTAAGATCCTGGTCACTACTTGGCCAAAGTAGGATATGGAACTATGTTTTTGGGTAGTTTGTTATGCCAACTGAGCTTGATGTCCTCTGCAGCTATGGTCCCGAGCCCACAGCTCTAACTACTTACTCCCCCTCTGGGTAGCTGGGTGAGGCCAAGAAGTGACCACAACCTTGTTCCTTGTCAACTCTATTATATACCTAGAAATTCTTAACGAATATACAAATACACTTGCAGAAACATTGTCTCCCAATGCTATATATGGTCATGGGCACACTTCTTCCTGCATAGACGTACCTAATAGTTCAGCCTGTCTACCCATCTATCCAAGCCTGGTCTTTTTTTATGACTTTGAGTATTGTTCCACAATTTTCTCACTTTATCCAAGATTTTCCTAGTGGTTGACAGTGGTAACTTATCTAGTTCTTACGGTGATAGCCAACTATTTTTAATAATGCAAGTGCTATACATAAAACTAAGTTCTTAATGTAGATTGTTATGCTTATAGTAGTATATATTTGTTTCTATGAATAATGTTTCCTTTTTGTGGAGCAAACTAACTTTATGTTCCTTTATAAATAAGAAACCTATAGTAGAAGATATCGTTAGTGCTAACCTTCTAAACTTCTGCAACACATTGAGAGTTAATCTGGATGTACTTGAACAAGAGATTCTCACTGTTAATGATAAGTCTTAAAAGACAGGAAGTAACCATGTACTGGTCTGGTAAAGGCTTTTTGGCCTTGAAAATTTTATGTTGGGCTGTGATAATGAAGGAGAACAAGATAGTTTTTTATCAGTGCATAATAAGAAGGTAATGATTCATATTAGAAGGCCCATGGCACCTTTACTTAAACAGGTTCTGATTTTAAAGGGTAGAAATATAGCTATAAGGACTTATCCAAAAAACCCTCTAAAACAAAGTCAAGAGTTCACTACAGTGATTAGTCTAGGCTTTGGTATGAGAAAAATTGGACTGAGTGATTTCTGTATGGACTATACTGTATAAACTTTAGGTCATGAGCTACTTCAATTGTATACAGTCCTATTACTATACTTAGATTATATATATAATATTACTATATTACTATATTTAGTAATATATTACTATATTAAGAGATTATTGTTTTAAATACCTTTTGTACTTATAAAGTCTTTTATAGTCAAACTTTGTAATGTGTGATATTGCTTATTTGACTAAGTTTCTTTGAAAGTAATTTATTTATTTTTGGTCATTTTCTAGGATGTAATTGGCTGTACTCAGGAGATGGATTTCATTCTTTGGCCTCGGAATGACATTGAAAAAATTGTCTGTCTCCTGTTTTCTAGGTGGAAGGAATCTGATGAGCCTTTTAGGCCTGTTCAGGTATTTTATTCTAAAATAAGTGTAATGAACACTTCAGTTAATGAGAACTCCTAGAATGGGGTGCAACTTGAGAAATTCTTTGGAAATATTCTTTCTAATAAGTTTTGTTTCATGCATCCCTCCTGTCTTTTTGAATGTTGTGATATGAGAGGACAAAGCATTTAGATTGTAAATCTCTTGAGATCTCAAGGTGGTTCTAACTGCCAAGTATGTCTTTGAAATTATGGCCAGATATAATCTTATAAAGTAGATGCTTGTTGATTTATAGAGAAGCCATGAGCTTCAAAGGACTTCTGATCCTCTTTCTTCTCTACCCTGAGATAGGAGGAGTCTGTTCTAATAAACTGCTTAAGAAACCTTTTTCTAAAAGTTGATTTGTGTATAAAAAACTGTGTAGGAAAGAAGTAAATTTAGTAGTGGTCAAATTAACCTTTCTTGGCATCTTGCTACATTTGACTAGTGTGTCATTTAATATATTAACCATTTCTAGTGTTAATTTAAGGGCTATGTGTTGATGATTCTAGTTTTATTTATAGCACATAGCATAGAAAACAGGAGATCCACCAGAATGTTAATCAAGGTAGTTTTAGGTCTAGTATGAGGAAGTTTTCTTTTTAATACTTGAAAAGATTTGTATATATTTTCATAATTTTCTACAGTGAACATACATTTATTTTATAATCTATAATCAGAAAAAAACCTAAGAAGTAATGACTTCGAAAACTAAATATTAAAAAGCTTATTCTAAGCTAATTGTTTATGAGTGAGAAAATGATTTGTCGTTTAGAAAATTTTGCATCCCATATTACGAAGGATCTTTATGGTGCTTTTGTGTGTGACAGCTGGGATATTCTCCTGCTCCTGTGGAGATGCCACACATCAGTCAAATAAATTATTCCTTTTTTTGGTAATAAGTTCTCAACGCATAGGCTAAATACAAGTAAAAGCATACTATAAACAAAAAATATTTGCTGTGAGTCACCTCTAGCTCAGGGTGACTCCAGGTGTATTAAAGTCAAACTGTGCTCCACAGGGTTTTGAATGCCAGGGTTTTTGCAAATAGATTGCCAGGGCTTTCCTTACAGGTGTTTCTGGGTGGACTCAAACGTCCAAACTTTTAGTTAGCAGCCGAGCATGTTAACCATTTGTTAACTCTAGTAGCAAAGAGACTTTATCATCATTTATTTGGGTCTTTTAATGGATGTCTGAATAACACGAATATGTTGGCAAATGTAAGTTAAAACAAAAGGAAGGAATATAGGAATGGGACAAGCATGCTTATAGTTATCAGGCCAAAAAACCCACTGCAAGTCTCACAGCCCCCTCAATTTTTATTACTTTCAGGTACCGTTGTTAGGATTTTTTATTTTAATTCAGAATTTCCTGTTAGAAAATTATAGTTCTGTTTATCACCCTATCACTTTATCTCTCCCTCTGAGACCTCATTTGGAATAGTTTAAATAGTCTTGTCTCAAATTAAATACAATTTAACTTTGAAATCATGCTAATGTTTATTCAGAGTTGACTGTGCTAAGCATTCTCTTCAATATTATATATATATATATTTTATCTTTGTTCTTCTGATAACTAGGGTATATAGGATCCTCATTTTGCAAAGAAAGAAACTAAGACAGTTAAAGATTAAGTAGTAGGCCCAAGGTCATGCCATTAAGTGGCACTCAAGACAAACCTGGACTGACTGTAAAGCTTATGCTTTCAACTCACTATATTGTACTATGAAAAGTTCCCTGTATTATAATAAAACCTAAATTCTGGACTGAATGTAAGCAGTAGGATATAGGTAATATCTTTCCATTTTAGAATTCCACTGTAGTAAATAAACTGTGTCAGAACTCATTTACTTCCCTGAAGATGTTTAAAATACTTGGCTGAGAAGCTTTAAATACAAATAACCTAGTTAGTTTTTAAGGTAAACAAAAGGAAAGGGAAATTTTAACTTTATAAACAAACAAAAAAAAGAACTTATAAAGCCCAAATACCTTGCCAGTGAGACTTAATAGGAACCAGAGTAAAGATTGTTTTTAAATATTAAATTCCTGGTTTACTAAGAGTACTACAAAGTTCCTGGGAGCTGTTAAAATATATCCCTAATGCTACTGCCCCAGGTTGTCTCTTGATCTGACTATTAGAATATTTCATTACTTCTCTTCTGGACTTACTTATTTCATGCCAGTTACAAGAGTTTTCTTTTTGGTGTGAGTCCTTCATTCTTAGATCTACATGATTCCCTATTTTCAATAGGATAGAATTGAAATGCCATAAAATTATATTTAAGGCCTTTTTCAGTCTTACCAAAACCTCTTTTCAGTGTGATAATCTACTGACCTCTTCTATTTACCTGATACTTGCCATACTGGAATTGCAGTTTTCTTATTTGAATAATATTTTGATTTTGACACAATTTATACTTGCGCTGGTCCTGTTTCCTAGGATGACATTTTTCCAAATTACTAACCATTTTAACTTTCCCTTGGGAAAATTCTCTTTATTTCAAGGCCCTATCCAAATTGACCTGTTAATGCTTCCTACACAAGGAGCTCTGGTAGCACAGTGCCTAAGGCATTTGACTGCTACCAGAAGGTTGGTGGTTCAAACCCACCAAGCCACTCTGTGGAAGGAAAACTGGGCAATCTGCTTTCATAAAGATTTACTGCCTCGGAAACCCAATGGGGGTCGCTGTGAATTGGAATTGACTTGATGGCAGCAGGTTGGGTTTAGTTAATGCTTTCAACATTGTCCACTCTGTTAATTATTGCTTCTTTCCTCCCATAGCACTTTGATGAACCTAATTTAGGATTTCACGAGTGAACCGTATCTTATTTTAGAAAAGGATTTTGAAGCAAGTTATGTTTTATATTTATATGCATTTGCCTTTAAAGAAGTAGATGGACTTCTTTAAGATTGAAATAACTATAGTTTCCAGTATTTAATATAGCACTTTTTTATGCCAAGAATTCAATAAGTATTTGAATTGTGCAGAAGTGCAAAAGCAAATAAGGTCATTAAAGTTGGAGTCGGATCACTTAATGTGGATTTTTAAAAGATCTGTTAATTACAGTGAAGAATAAAATGATGTATTATTATACAGCACTTTTCATCCAGCTGTTGTTGTTGTTATGTGCCGTCGTGTCGGACCTGACTCATAGCGACCCCTCCTTGGGTTTCCGAGGCAGTATCACTACGGAAGTAGATTGCCCCATCCTCCTTCATCCAGCTAGGAGACCCTTTTTTTTTTTTTTTTAAATGGCTTAAGAACTACTGGGTGGTAAAATCCTAGATAGCAAGAACTTAAGGTTTTTCCATAGTGGTATTTCTTACTGTATTTGACATAATAGAGGAATAAAAATTGAACCAAGTTTCTTTCTAGGTTAAACTTGGTCTTTTCACCCAGCATTTGGGCTCTCCCAATGATAACTACAGAAATTTTGTGGGAGGATAAAATTGATCTTCATCCTGTTAAAAGATTTTTTTTTTTTTAAAAAAAAACTGACTTAACTTGATAATAATCCTTTGTAACTTGAAAATTAAAAAATAAATAAACACCCATGCCTCATTTATTGACATGGTTATGTTCCAAAGGGAGCTCTGGTAGTGTAGTGGTTAAGGCACTTGACTGCTAACCAGAAGGCTGGCGGTTCAAACCCACCAGCCACTCCTCGGAAGGAAGATGGGGCAATCTACTTCCGTAGTGATACTGCCTCGGAAACCCAAGGAGGGGTCGCTATGAGTCGGGTCTGACTCGATGGCACATAACAACAACAACAACAACAATGTTCCAAAGACCAAGTCATTGTGTGAAAATTGGCATTATATAAAAAGAGGATGACATATCAGATCACAAAATGGATGATCACTACATTATTACATAAGTGCCAAATTACATCATTTTATAACTTCTAAATGATATCATCACATAACTGCCAAACCACTGAGAATCATGGCCCAGCCAAGTTGACACATAACCTTAATCATCAACAACCAGTGTTACTCTTATACCTTGGTGTTCATTACTGCCAGATGTTGTCATCAATGTGCAAAACAGTACATTTTTTACTATGGTAAATGGTAAATGTCAAATAATGAGATAGTCAGTAAGTGTGGAGTATGTATAACCTGAGCCTAGCTGTAAAGTTAAATGTACATAAAAGCATTACTTTAAAAATTTCAAAAGGTTCATAAATCCTATGAAGCCCATTTGTGTGAAGAATGGAAGTGTATTTCATTCTTTATGTTATTTAATCCTTTTAACTATCCTGTGAGATGGATTATTTTGTAGATGAGAAGGCTGAAATTTAGAAGTTAGTGGAGTTCACATAAAGTAACAGAGCTAAAATAAACATTTATTTCCAAGAGCCATCATAGTGTTTGTTATCATTGAAAGGCAGGAGATGTCATTAGGGATCAAAAATACTATAGTAGGAATCTTGAGCTGAATCATTTTGAAAATTTGATCATCTGAAATTTGGTTATTGACAATAATATTCAATTGACAGGGTTTAGTCACTTTGGTACAGATTCTTTCTTGAAGGTTATATTATATAATGCAGTGCTGTCTAGTGAACTTTTTGTGATGAAGAAAATGGTTATACATCTCAGGAGGCTGTTCAAAATAGTAGCCACTAGCTGTAGGTAACTTAAGTATTTGAAATTAAATTTTCTTTAGTTTTAAATAGCCACATATGGCTATTGGCTACCATATTGGACAGCATAGATAGAATGCGTGTGAATGCAGTAGATGTATAGGTAGTATAATTTACACATAAATGTTTCTATTTCTTACTTAGGCCAAATTTGAGTTTCATCACGGTGACTATGAAAAACAGTTTCTGCATGTACTGAGCCGCAAGGACAAGACTGGAATTGTTGTCAACAATCCTAACCAGTCAGTGTTTCTCTTCATTGACAGACAGCACTTGCAGGTAATAAGCATTTTTTTTTTTGTAACCATTTAAGGGGTCATTTGAAGATACTAGCTTATTGGTTAGTAAACTGTTTTCTTTGCAAGGTACTTAGTTTTGATCTGTCCTCTCAACATTGCATTATTTTTGAAATTATTTAAAAAAAAATGTCCCGGGGCTTGCCCTAGAATAGTGGTTAGTGGTTCCCAAACTTTGCTGTCCCTTGGAACTATCTGGGAAGCTTTTAAAAGTTGTGACTTGAGCGGACAGAGTTTGAGAACCACTGCTCTAGAGCTACTTAAAGTCTAGTCAGCAGGTCTGCATCAACTGGGAACTTTTTGAAAATGTAGAATCTCAGACCCACCTCTGGTCCTTCTTAACCAGAAATCTGCATTTTAACAAGGTCCTCAGATAACACATTGTTTTTAAGAAGCACTGGTCTAGACCTTTTAAATCAACCTGAAGAGATGATCCTCATGAGTTTCAAATAAGCAGTTCTAATTCAAACAGTAATTCAAGTATTCCAGTTTAGTTTTCAATTTTATAAAACATTGTTTATTCTCATCATCCTATCTCTGAATATCAATGATCACTTAGCATGTATAATAATCTATTAACTTCTAAAAAACAGCATCATCGTAATTTGCCATTCAATAAATGAGTGTCTACTAGGAAGTGTACAACAATGAACGTATAGACAAAAATTCCTGCCTTTGTGGAATTTATGTTCCAGTGTAGGAGACCTAGCAATAAATACGTAAAATATGTAATATTTAGACGTTAGTGCTAAAGGAAAAAGAAAACAGGGCAGGGGAATACAAATAAGTTTATTATTAAATAATCTTAAGGGTATCTGTGCAAAGGTGAATTGCAAAATGCAAAGGTGAATTATACTGCTACTTTCAAGAAGCTAGCAGGCTACTGCAGAAAATTAACACATTTACTTTGTCTTGTCCCAGTGTAAAAACTAAAACCAAACTCACAGCCATCAAGTTGATTTGGATTTCCAAGATGGTAAATCTTTACGAAAGTAGATTGTCCAGTCTTCCTTCCATGGAGTAGCTGGTGGGTTTGAACTGCCGACCTTCTGGTTAGCAGTCAAATGCCTTAGGCACTATGCCACCAGAGCAGTTCAAAGTACTGTATTTTTACACTATGCCAGTTTTTTTACATGTTGCTGTAAAAAGAAAATTAGCGTAGCATGCTTACAAAAATACTTCCCACTGGGAGAGAGAGTTGGCAAACACACGTAGAAGGTGCATGTTAAGTAAATTGACAGGCCAGTCTCATGAAGTGCTCTGTATGGCCTTGAACCTCCAACCTTTCAGTTAGCAGCAGAGCACATTAATTACAATACAGGTACAACTGAAAGAACTATAAATTCTAGAAGAAAGAACTCAGTGAAGCTAATCTATTAGATAAACTTGTAGAAAGACCATATAATTTAGATGATTCTTTTTTTTTCAATTTCTTCTCTACCTCATCTTTGCTGGTAGTAAATGTTTTTAATTGATATTTTTAAATTCCTTGTAGTGAATTGTCTGTTGAGAAAATCTTCTGTAGCAGGCAATTGTGCTAATCTTACCCAATTTTAAAGTTTCTTAATTTATAGAATATATAATACAGATTTTTAGTCATAGAGATTTAATGTCTAGTATACTAGTGTAGAGAAATGAGACTTCATCTGCACATTGAGTATATTATGAAATTAATACTTTATAGAAATGATTAGTAACTTAAAAGAGTTGGGTTGCTGTAAATCATACTGTCATATATGGTCTGATGTTTTCTGTGCTTGATGAAGCAAATAGCTTGAATCCTTTTAATGAAAAGAAAATATTAAACTTCTGAGTTAAATTTGGGTTGTACGTAGGTGTCCAATAGTCTCAGTTTGCCTGGAATATCCTGGCTTTAGCACCAAAAGTCCTGAGTCCTGGGAAAATGCTTCAGTGCCTGGCATTCTGGGATGGTTGATCACCCTAGGTGTAGATGAATTTGATCTTTAGTGCTCTTAGTCCCCCTCCTCTACCCAGCTTTTGTTGTTGATCTTCGTAACTTGAAAATGTGTTGCCATATTTGCATGATACAGATTTCATGAGGAAGATGATAAGATAGGGGCCAACACAGTGATAGTATATTATGTGCCCGGCTCTATGCTAAGAGCTTTATATTCATAAATGGATTTAATCCTTAATAGTCCTCTGAAGTGGGAGTATTATTACTCCATTTTAGAGTTACAGGGGGAAAAAAAAAGAAGTTAATAACGTGATTAAAATCACGAAACAGATCTTTTGCCCTTTATCATGATACGTGATTTATGTATCTCTCTGATTCATGCTAAGGACTAAAGAATAATCTTGGATGGGCAAGTAGTGTAGAGGCACACACCTGGAGTTAGTGGATTCTAATACAAATGGAGACACTGTTGTTTGATCTAGGAGCTCTGCTAATGTAGTACCTAAGGCATTTCACTGCTAACCAGAAGGCTGGCACTTCAAACCCACCAGGCATGCCTTGGAAGGAAGATTGGGCAATCTACTTCCATAGGGATACCACCTTGGAAACCCAAGGAAGGTCACTGTGGGTTGGAACCGACTTGAAGGCAGCGAGTTTGGTTTTTTGATCTTGGACAAGTAACTTCAGGGAGCATGTTCTTCTGTTAAATTGAGCAAATGGTGATAAGATTGTTGGGATGACTGAAATGAGTTTATACATATGTATAGGTTCATTTACACATATATAGATTACTTTAGACTTGAGCCTTCATTTCATAGTGTTTCCCTTCTCCTCTCCTTTTCAAGAGGTGTTATAGAAATGAACTTTGCGGTCAGGTCTGGGTTCCAGTTTCATCTCCCACTTAATAGAACGGTTATTTATGAAAGCACCTAGCACATGTTTATCAAAAGTTACATGTTAAAATAGTAACTACTTTTAAAACTAAGAGTTTGGTTTAACTGGTGATACTTTTGCCCCCCAGCCTTCTGGTTAGTAGTCAAATGCCTTACACATTATACCACTAGAGCCCCTTGTGTCCCTTGCCCCAGTATGTGCTTAAATCTTTTATGTTTTTGTGTATCTTACATGGCAAGGGGTTCTGTCTTCCTAACTAGATTAAGTTCCCTATTGCTAAGGACTATATATTTAATTCCCTTACTCTGCATACTTTGTTACTATGTCATAGGTGCTTAATAAATTGTGGGAGACTGACTTCATGTGACCATTGCTACAGTCTCATTTATTAATAATATTAAAAATTTTTCCCCTTCCAGACTCCAAAAAACAAAGCTACAATCTTCAAGTTATGCAGCATCTGCCTCTACCTGCCACAGGAGCAGCTTACTCACTGGGCAGTTGGCACCATAGAGGATCACCTCCATCCTTATATGCCAGAATAGAGCACTGACCAGCACAATGGAGAAGATCAGAATGCAGCAGCAATGTTTTTCTTGTTTTCTTACCACTTTATTCTTTCAGAGTTTAAGGAAAATGGACTCATGCACAGAACACTATGCATTTTGAAACTTGTTCATTCTGGATTTTTTTAAATCATTTGTATCACAGAACTTTAAAAAAAAATTGGATGTCTTCTGCACGGACTGTGTGAAAGAAGATGCTTTGCGTATTTACTGCACTGCATCAGCGTCTTACTAAAAATGTGAAGTGAAAGGACTATTGTACACTGAAATGCTTAAATGTATCTGAAAGCACAAGGTGTGATACTCATTTTTGATGGTCTTCCCATTTATGCTGGTTTTTGCCTCTTTGACATCTGTCATCAGTATTTAGGGGGTGAGAAGTGAATGTAACAGGTATAAATAACATTTTTAAAAACTTAATAGCTTTGCTGTAATCACCGTTGTTCCAGAGCACTCTCAGATTCATTTTAATGACCAGAGGTGGTTGTTAAAAAAAAAGAGACAACCACGGGAAAGAAATCTTAAATGAAAAAAAGCATCTCATTGTAGGCATTCTTGCTTGCCTCATATTTTACTGGGCCATGTTTATTTCCTGGTACTCATAAATACATGTTTTTTTATTTCCAGATCTCTTTCCCCAAGTTGCTGTTTTTTATAAAAGAGTATTCTGCTGAGTGTAGACATACACATTAAAACAGATCTGGAGTCTGAAGTAGCTAATGCAGCTATAAAACCGAGAATACATTCATAGCTGCAGAAACAATGATAGAGGATTTTCCTTTTTGGTTTTTGTTTTGTTTTTTGGTTTTAAAGAGAAGAGATATTGTTACAAAGGAAAGAAATTCAGTGAATTGTGCATAAATACTGGTTTCTACACCATGTTAAAGAAAGAACTTAGGGCTTTTTGGGAATAGAAAAAAGTTATAAAAGTTGGGATCTTAAATTGTAAAAAGAAATTGAGTGTCAAAACGCAGAACTCATTTTGTGCAATGAACATAAAGACTACTGTATAGTTTTTTTTGTTTTTGTTTTTGTTTTCCTTTTAAATGAAGAAAAGCTTTGCTTAAGGGTTGCATACTTACTGGAGTAAATCTGAATGATCCTACTTACTCCTTTGGAGTAAAATTAGTGCTTACTGGTTTCCAATTGTATTTAGCTTCTGGTTGAAATTTGAAAAAATGAAAACCTAAATAAAATAGGTGAAAGTTCCCTGACTATTCAGGTGAATATACAAAACTTGAAGTGGTAAAATTTTTTCCCAAGTCATGGGGTAAGTGTCATTGTTGTTAATTATTGTCAGTCCTTGCCAACTCATGGTGACCTTAGGTCTAACAGAAGAAAACATTGCTTGGTCCTCTACCATCTTCATGACTGTGGGTATATTATAACTTAATTGGGGATAAGGGGCTGGGAACTTTTCATCAATTGGGTTCTTAACTAATCAGAATGGTAAAAAAAAAAAAGGAATTTTACAAGCTTCCAACAGTTACGAGGTTGGCCTTAATGCCTTGTTTCATGGAAAAGAAAAAAACAATATATTCTTAATTTCTAAATGCTTTCATGTGTTCTCTGATCAGTCTGAGAATCCGCAAGAGCACTGTGGATGTTTATTATGGCCAGGTACTGTTCTAAAGCTGTTAATAACACAGGAAGGAAACAGCTGATGCAAAGGTTAAATAACTTGCCCAAACTTACATTTTGAGTAGTGGAGAATTTGAAACCAAGCTGTCTAGCTCCAGAGCCTAAGCTCTTAACCATTTTACTATGTTAAGGATGACAAATTAAGCATTTCAGCAGCCACTTGTTTTATTTATCTTTAAATTTTTATCTTAGAATAATTTCAAAAATAGAAAAGTTGAAAGAGTAATGCAGAAAGCTCCTGTATAACCTTTACCCATATTCATTTTTTAACATTTTGCCACATTTGTTTTCATTCTCCATATAAATTTTACATGTTACTTTTCTGGACCATTTGAGAATCGGTTGCATACATTGATTCCTTATTCCTTACTACTACTTGTATGTCCTAAATACAAGGACATTCTCTTAAATAACCATAGTAAGATTATCAGATGTAGGAAATTTAACACTGGTATTATATCACTCATATTCAATTATTTAAATAGTCCTATATCTTTTTTCCAGAGTCCCCCCTACTTGAATGTAGTTGTCATGTCTATAGTCTCCTTTAGTTTATAAACAGTTCCTCAGCCTTTCTTTGTATTTCATGACATTGACATTTAAAATTTTTATTGTGATTTGGGTCAAAGTTTACAAAGCAAATTAATTTTCCATACAGCAGTTCATACACATTTTGTCTCATGACATTGACTGCAATTCCCCACAATGTAACAGCTCTCTTCCCACTTCCTCCCCATAGTTACCTCTGCCCTGTGTCCTTCCCTCCCATGCACTCCTGCCCTCCGAGCTATCTCCCTGTGCAAACTCTGCCCTTCTGTTCTCCCAGGATTGATTGCACCAAGTAGTCTGTCTACCTGATATAAATGTTCAGCCCATATACCTGTCTTGTTTGGCTGGAAGCCACAGAAGTGAATGCAATTCCACCTAAAGGGTGGCTAGGGGCCATAGCCTCAGGGGTCTCACCAGGCTCTATCAGACCCACAAACCTAGTTGTGTTAGACTGGGTTCTCTAGAGAAACAAAACCAGTAAACCTTACATATATAAAGATAAATTTATCATAGGAAAATGGCTCACACACATAGAAGCTGGAAAAGTCCAAAGTTCTTGGATCAAATAACACGCTTGAGGCTTTTCCCGACTCACAGCTGCAGGGGCTGAGGAACTCAAGGCTGGCAGGCAGTATACTGGCTGTTGACTCCAACGAATGACACATCCAAGATCTCCAGGCTGAATGGTGGATTGTTAGCTCACAGACAGTTGTAGGCAGCACAACAGAATCCTGATCCACAGAAGAGTGTCTCTTTTCCCAGGATGTCCATAAATATACTGGAAGCAGTCCACACCCCTAAGGGAACTCCCTTTCAATGGATTGGCTGCTCAAAACACTCATCTGATCCCATCATGGGAATAACCACATCACAACTGCTTAAACCACACAGAATTGTGGTCCAGCCAAGGTGACACACAGCTCCAACTATCACACTAGTCTTTTGTGATTTTGAGTTTTGTTCTACCTTGTTCTCCCACTCTATCCAAGATTCCTGCACAGATCCCCCTCCGAGTGGCCAACTGGCAGCCAGATACCATCTAGTTCTGGTCTCATGTCCCATGAGTACAAGCCCATATATACATATATATATATATATATATACACTAATATAAAATCTTATTTTATATTCAAGTAATGTTTCTTTATGGTTAGATTTCAATTACATATTCCTGTCAACATCCAATGTGACCTTAGGCCCTTCTCAGGATAACATCCAGAAGCATACTGTCTATTCTGGTGATACTAATTTTGTTTTCCCCTGGCAACCAAGAAGCAATCTGGAAGACAAAATGCAAATATTCTTCGTACTCCTTATCAAGAGCATCACTGCTGAAACCCATCCATGTTTGCAAATGGTGGTTTTCTGAACCTATCCCTCCTTACATCTTTGTCAGCCTTATATTACAAGGAAGAGCTTTCTTTCCTTTCTTTGCCATGCTGTAGCCATCTAAACAGTGCCAATGGATTCCTTTTTTCCAACCTAAATATTTGCACACGAATCTTTTTCTTGAGCATATCCTTACTTTCAGGCACAAAACATCTTGTAACTTCCCTGTCCTGGCCCCTACCCTGGAACTGGGCATTTCTCTGAGAAGCCCAGGTTTCTTTTACCGAAAAATACTAGAAATCAACATATGGGTCTCCTGTGTGTTCACTGCTACTAGAAATCTGCTCTGTCCTTTTAGAAGATAGTCAAGCATCCATTCTAATACAGGCAAAGGATAATCAAGGTTTAACTGTCAGCTTCGCTATGTTTCCCAATTTATTTAAAATTTCTTTTCAATCTAGAAATGGTGACTAGGACTCCTTGGTACAGAAATCAATTATTAAGAGTGACACAGTCAACAAAACTTTGAGAAATAGACTAAACAATTTGTGGATATGCTGCTTTTGTTGTAAAAATATGTAACATTGCCAATTTAACGTTTTTCACGTGTACAATTCACATCAATAGTGCAACCATCACCAATATCTACTGCCGTATTTTCCATTATGAACTTGGTCTTTTTAATACTATAGACTAGGAGATTCAGGAGCCTAATAGTATGCTCCTCCTCCACCCCTTCTTTAATTTAAAAAAAAAAAAAAAATGCCAGTCTTAATATAGCAAAACCTGTAAGAACTGGTACTTGACTGGGATTGCTTTGATTTTTTGGGTCTTAAAAGTTTTCCTCCTTTAACAGAACGCAGTCTTACACTTTTCTATCAATCTCTATTAGTGGAAAATATTTCAAGTTTTCCTTCTCTGACAAGTTTCTACCTTAACACAGGTTCTGGATTTCACTGTAATAAATTCTCTTTCAGAGAAAAGGAGCACACTCATTGGACCATTCCTTGTATCACTAACATGATTTCCCTTAAATTTTTGTAAGGACTATTTTAGACCAGATAGCTCAATATATTTCCCAATTTAGGTTATGGTTAATTATTTTGAAGTTCTGTGATCTTGAAACTAGGTTATAAAAGAAAAAGAAAACATAGCATGGCATTTTAGAGCTAAGAAGGACCTAAAATTCATTATGGATTAACTATTAATACCTTTCCTTTGGAAAAGTTGGAGTTTTTTTTTTTTTTTCTCCTAAGTTTGATTTATTTCATTGTTGGGAATAAATATCCCCAATAATAAGTAATAATAATAAATAATAAAACACACCAGTTCAACAGTTTCTATATGTGTAATTTAATGACACTGATTACATTCTTCAAGTTGTGCAGTCATTTTCACCCCCCTTTTCTGAGGTGTTTCTCCCTCAATAACAAAAACTCATTCTTGCCTAGGATTCCCATCTAATCTTTCAAAGTGCTGTTGTCAACTTGATCCCATATAGATAGTTTCTTAAAAGAGCCTAATGCTCAAGGCAGAGCTTTTTTACTAGTTAAGCTAAACTACTGTTTGGTTTTAAGGTATTTCAGGGAATATTTTTGGTTTAAGGTTTAAAGATTATCTCAGTGCAATAATTTCAGGAGTTCATTCACTCTCAATAGCTCCAAAAAGCCTGGAGTCCATAAGAATATGAAACTCTGTTCTGCATTTTCCCCTTTTTGATCAGTATTCGTCTATGGAATTTTTGATCAAAATGTTGAGTTATGGTGGCCAGGCCCCATCCAATTCTAGTCTCATGGCAAAGCAGCAGTTGTTCATGGAGGCAATTAACCACACATTTCACATCCTCCTATTCCTTATTCTCTTTTCTTCCTGTTGCTCTAGGTTGATAGAGAATAATTGTGCCTTAGGTGGCCATCAGCAAACTTTTAAGACCTGAGGCACTATGCATCAAACTTGGAAGTAGAAATGAAGCACTTAACACATTAGGGCAATTAACTGGGATGTCCCATGAAACCATGACTCTAAACCTCCAAACCAAAGAATAAATTCCCATGAAGTGTTCAGTTGGTTGTACATAAGCAGCCTCAGCAGCTACTATTATTTTTTGTTGTCATAAATATATCACACAACTTTTGCCAGTTCAAGTTTCTACAGGTGTACAACTTAATGACAGTAATTAGAATTACCAGCTGTGCAGTGCCACCCTTAATCAATGCAATTCCTCCATGACCATTAACTCACTTTTTCCCAACTTTCAAGACCCAAAAAAACAAGGCAGTCCCAGTCAAGTACCAGTTTTCACAGGTTTTGCTATATTAAGACTTGCATCTTTTATTAAAGAAAGGGTGGAGGAGGAGCATACTATTACACTATTTTGCCCTTGGTAACCACTAATAAACTTAAGTCTCTATACATTTACCTTTTCTTGTATTTTTATACAAGTGAGGCCAAACGATATTTGTTCTTTTCTGATTGGCTTGTTTCAGTTAGCATAGTGTCTTCAAGATCCATCCATACTGTAGCATGCATCAAGACTTCATTGTACTTTAGTTTTGAAGTAATCTTATCACAAAGTGGCCATGATAGATTTTTGCTTAAGTTTATACAACACTGTGAGCTAAGAATGATTTCATCCAGGTAATTAATATACACGCGATATAAAATAAAACTGAAAAGCCTTCAAATGAAAAAGCACAGGAACCCCTACCTCACTTGGCTTTCTATATCCTTTTCCCCAGAGAAAATATCTCTTACCTATTTTTATGGTTGTGCTAATTTATTGTGAAAATTTAAAGTCAAATTTACATTTGATAATCATTGTTGGGTTTCTGTAGATTAGACCGCCATTATCAGTTTCCCAGGTGTTTTGTGTGTCTGCCTTGTGCTACTAATTTTCCTGTGGCCTTGTTGGTCACATCCACAGAGGTAAAGGCAAGTGTTTTTCCTTGCTTCAGAATATATGCTGTAATCAATATATCTTCTCCTATTTTAGCAGGTGACATGTACCTTGAAAGGAAACAAATTTAAATACAGTTAAAGGGCTAATATTTTTTAAAAGGGAAAATTGTGTACATCTCAATACAAGCTTCCTATGTTACTTACATTACTCCTAAACATAGTTTAAGAAGAGTATCAGTCAAGTTTTCTGGCCTATCAAATTTGAGTGGTTGCTCCTGACCAAGCTCCATCTTATTCAACCATTGCTTATCCAGAAATAAGTTTCTTTTCCTATAAATATGGGAAAGGGTTTTCTTGCCTTTTTTTTTTTACATTGAGTTTCCTACTTCATATTTGGGAGTAGTGAAAGAATTCCTTTAGTTTTTGTTCAATCAGTTTAACTTCCAAATTGAAGTATCACTTGTTATCTATGGCGTATCATATCAATACTTAGAATTTACTCAACTCTAAAATGACTACGTAAGAACTATGAAGAATTAATCTGGGGTCACAGGGTTGCTATGAGTCGGAGCTGACTCTCTGGCACCTAACAACAACTGTGGTGATGAATTGCATATACATATTTTTAAGAGAAATACTTCCTACCCACTTATAATCATTAATTAAGCTGTCTTTAATTCAGCTGACTCCACTAAAGTAAAGACTCTGAAGCATGAGACCATATAAAATAATGTTAATGATTTAAAAGGAAATAATTTCCTTACAGTTTATTATTAGCTTTCTGCTTTGTATAAAGCCAGGAACTTTTTTAAAAAAAAGTTTGCCAACTTCAGTGTTTGTAGCTGGAAGGCTTACACAAGTTGGGACTTTATTGTGCTTCAATTTAAAGATCAAAATGGCAGGTTTAGTAACATTTTGCCAAAATTTCATTACTTCCCCAAAATCTGTCTTATAAAAAGAATTTTGCTAATAAGCTGTGATGTAGTAAATTACCCGGTATGGCTTTTCTAGCCATAAGTCTTTATAAACTCCATGATGGGATTTGCCATGAGCAGCTGAGGAGCTCCTGATTGTTAAAGTTATCCACCTGGGGTATTTCTGTTGAGAGTGGCACAAAGCAATGTTCTGGGAAGTTTGCTTGGTCAGGTGCTTAGAATTTTGATGTTATGATTGGTTAGTTTGGCCACTCTGCCAGGCTCAAAAGGAGCCCTCCTAGAGGCAGAAGGAGTCTCTCTGACTGCTGGCCGAGAAAGACGTGCTGCTGAGAGAAACACGCTCCTGAGAGACATGTGCTGCTGAGAAAGAGACACTGAGAGACACACATTGCTGAGAGAGAGACACCAAGAGACATGCACTGCTGGGAGAGAAAGTGAGAGACTACTGGCTGAGAGATGGCAGGCTGAGAGAGACTGAGTGGTGTTCCTAAACTTGAATTGTAGCCTGGTGATTCCCTAATAAACCCGACAATCTGTGAGTTCTGTGTGGCCACTGCAGCAAATTATTGAACCCAGCAGAGAGGTGGTGGATGCTGCGCGAAGAATGGTTGGTGTCAGGGCTGGAGGGAGGCAGCATGTGTGGCCTCACAGGGATAGGCCTTGGGCTACTGATGGTGATTCTGTCTTCCTTTTGTGGGGTTAGAAGAGGTCAGAAGATAGGGCCTCCCTGCCCCTTTGGCATAAGTCATTAACTTAAATGAAACCAGGGGGAGGCAAGCAACCCGTTGTGCTATAGAGGAGCAAATAGTGAATCTGGAAAAAACTGGAAGCTGGCATTTTGCCTAGAGTATTATCCTGGCTCAAACAGTTAAGTGTTCAGTTACTAACCAAAAGGTTGACAGTTCGAATCCACCCAGAGGTGCCTTGGAAGACAGGTCTGGTGATCTGCTTCCAAAAGGTCACAGCCCTGAAAACCCTATGCAGCAGCTCTACTCTGTACACATGAGGTTGCCATGAGTCAGAATCAACTCAAAGACAACTAACAGCAAACAACATTCCTATCCTAGCATTATTCTTTGTTTTGGAAACCAGATTTTTTAACTTAAGACAGCCTGACAGATGTCTTTCATTTATGTAACCTAGAACTTAAGGGGCAGGAATAAAGGAAATTTGGTACTATGTCAGTAGTAGTACAAAGAATAAATCATAAGGTGTTCATTGACTGAAATTTAAACTTACTTTTGAAATATCTACAGTAAATCTTTGAGACTAGGTCCTAGTTTCTGTTCAAGTGAATTCATTTTCAAAGCTAAAGGAACTCTTGATTGTAGCCAATGCTTTTGTCAATACTTATACTTTGAAAGGCCAAAACTCTGTTTGATTCATTAAATATTCTTTAGTGTTATGAAAGCAGCAGTATCTTAGCACATCATGACATACAGTGCTAGGTTTGAAGAGCTCATCTGACTCTCATCAGAGGCATTTAAAGGACAGTACAGCCATCAACCAGTCTTACCCCTTATCACAATAGAGTAAGAAATGACTGCTGCATATGTTCCCCAGTAACACAGGAGTCTTTTTTGTACATCTTAATTTCTAAAGAACATTTATCTGCATTTTGTCCTGTGGTTTGCTTATTGAGCCCTCAGTTTAAGTTATCTCCACAATACAGAAGAGTCAATGTTTCATAGGCTAGTAAAAGGTTTAGACTGTTTAAAAACCCAATAACCTACATATTTACATAGACTTCTTGTCTTACAACATCACTCTTTCACCTAACTCCTGCCTGTCCCCCAGTAAATATATTTTTCTGTTGCTTAGGTAGAAAAGTAGTTATCTTGCAACTAAATCCCTGAGCCCTGTACGTTTTTTAAAAAGAATGGGACACGGAACCATACTTGTTTAGGTTAGAATTGAATTTTTTGTATTTTCAGAAAGTTTGACCTTTGTAGGCACTTTCCCAACAGTGAGTGATAGCCTGACGCTGTTAGTACTGCACCCTGATGATGTATCAACCTACAGAACCTGTTTGCAAAGTCTCAGAAAAAAGTCCAGGATTGCGGTCTGTTAAGACCAGACACTTGTGTTTACCTTGTTACAAGATTACAATGTGCATAGGGAAGTTTCTCCAACTTTCTTTGAATTATATCCAGAATTTTCTTTAAGTATATGGGCTCCATACAACTCTCTTATGACATCTGTACAAGGGATGCTTTTCCAGACTATATGAAACAGTTATCAGCTGTGAGTCTTTGATGATCTCCCTATTACAAATTCAAAGCTGAACAATTGATTTTTTGAACATTTGTTACATATTGTACTTGGAAATCAAGGGCCCTGGTTGTGTAGTGCTTGGCTGCTAACCAAAAGATCAACGTTAAAACCTACCAGCCACTGTGTAGGAGAAAGATGTGGCAATCTCCTATCATAAAGATTACAACCTTAAAAACTCTACAAAGCAGTTCTACTCTGTCCTATAGTGTCATTACGGCTCAGAATCGACTCAATGGCAACAGGTTTGGTTTGGTACTCAGAAATTAGTTACTCTAGTTAGAGATGTTAAGGCTATGGAACATTTTAGGGCAAATCCATAGTTACACTTATGGAAGTCCAATTAATTACAGCTCATGTTTTATTTACAGGTGTGTTACTCTCAGTTGTCTGAAATGAGTTATCAGATTTTTAAAAACTGTTTGTCGTATATAGTTTGTATACATACGTTATGTTCATGTCAACACTGACTCCAGGTGCTCCCCTTTCTGTGCATAGCAGAGCCAACGTCGATATGCTATCTATTAAGGTGGCTGTCAAACCACCATGTAGAGTGCCAAATTTATTGGCATGCTGTTGTTCTACTTTCATTTCACAAACCACTTTCCCAGGAGCATAAGAGACAAGAGACACCTAAATGTAACAGAAACAAAAAAAGAAAGAAAGAGAATTCTGAATATTCATTCTGTGGTATTACAAAATCCCAAGCATTCATTAGGAACTACCACTGGATTAAACTGGGATCTCTCCTAAAAAGTTGTCAAGCAAGCCACCAATCTTTCTACGAGAGATATTAACCCTATGTAAACTTGGAATATTTAAGGAAAAACAGTAGTAGTACTTGCTAACCCCCCATTTCTCTGCACAAAGTCAGCTGGTGACTGTGTTCTGTTATCCCACTGTAGCTTAAACTTGGTCTTCCCAAGTTTTTACACAAACACAAAAATTTTTTAAATGACTATAATAAAAAATTCAAACTAATAATAAAAATATTTGAACTAAGGGATAAGTTCTATTTTGCAGATAACTTTCATTCATAGTGGTTTATTCTCAAGGTCACACAAAATGTGCTAGAACTCCAATTTAGATATAGGTCTGTTTACTTTCAATTTTCCCTAATTACTCCAGCCCCTGAAGAAGGCTATCATGCTTGGTAATGTAGAGATCAGTGAAAAAGAGGAAGACTCTCAAGATGGATTGACACAGGGGCTGCAACAATGGGGTGAAGTACAGTAACAATTGTGAAGATGGTACAGGATTGGGCAGTACTTTGTTCTGTTATATACAGGATCACTATGAGTTGGAACTGACTCAACAGCACCTAACAACAACAACGCTAACTATAAAGTCTCTAGACATATAGTGGCCTTTATGGGTTCTTCATAAAGAACATACAAAATAAACAAACTCACTGCCATTGAGTCAATTCTGACTCATAGTGACCCCTTTTGGGTTTCTGAGGTGGTAAATCTTTGCAGAAGTAGATTGCCCAGTCTTCCTTCCATGCAGTGGCTAGAGAGTTTTGAACCAACAACCTTCTGGTTAGCAATCTAATGCCTTAGATACTAGGCCACCAGAGCTCCTTATAAAGAACACGGAATGAGGGATATCATTGCTGATGTAAGATGGATCTTGGCTGAAAACAAAGAATACCAGAAAGATGTTTATCTGTGTTTTATGGACTATGCAAAGGCTTTCAACTGCGTAGACCATGGCAAATTATGGATAACATCGTGAAGAATGGGAATTGTACAACATATAATTATGCTCATCAGGAACCTGTACATAGACCAAAAGGTTATCGTTCAAACAGAACAAGGGGACACTGCATGATTTAAAATCAGGAAGGGTGTGTCAGGTTGTATTCTTTCACCATAATTATTCAATCTGTATGCTGAACAAATAATCTGAGAAGATGGACTATATGAAGAAGAGCATGGCATGAGTATTGGAGGAAGACTCATTAACAACCTGCAATATGCAGATGACACAGCCTTGCTTGCTGAAAGTGAAGATGACTTGAAGAACTTACTGGTGAAGATCAAAGACTACAGTATGGATTACACCTCAACATGAAGAAAACAAAAATTCTCACAACTGGACCAGTGAGCAACATCATGATAAACAGAGAAAATGCTGAAGTTGTCAGGGATTTTGTTTTATTTAGCTCCATAATCAACACCCCTGGAAGCAGCAGTCAAGAAACCAGATGTCTGTGAGACTGGTAAGATGGCAGAATAGGCAGACAGACTTCACAGTCCTTCTTCAACAAAGAAAAGAGAAACCAATTAACACAAATACAGAAAATAATCCTAGAGCCCTGAGCTTTGAAGGGAAGGATACAGAAGTGGACTTAACTCCAACTAGTAGAAGAACCTGCATGAAAATACTGAATAAGGAGACATACAGAGCTGCAGGCTATCAGCGATCCCAATGGCACGGACAGCTTGGATATTGCCAAGTGGTGTTACCAAACCAAACCAAACTTACTGTGGTCGGGTCAAACCCAACTCATAGCCACCCCTCCTTTGATTTCCGGGGTGGTATCACTACGGAAATAGATTGCCCAATCTTCCTTCCGAGGAGTGGCTGGTGGTTTTGAATCGCCAGCCTTCTGCTTAGCAGTCAAATGCCTAAGACACTATGCTAAGACTTGCTAAGACTTAACATAAAAATCGGCCCTACTAGCCAGGAGGTGCACGGAGGACCGCACTAGTGGCTAGTGAATAAAAGAAGCAGTGAAGAGGAAGGCAGGCTGAGCTGTGGACCTCTTCCTGTCCAGAGGGCACAGCCATTTTGAATGTTTACAAGTGGTTTGATCATTTAGGATATTTAAAGCAACAGCATTCTTCCAGATTCTAGGGACTTACGTATAGGCTCCACTTGCTGGGAACCACAAGGACATTCAGGACATGAGCGACTGGAAAGGTGCAATATTCCCCTTGTTACTCTTAGACTTCACACCATCTTGGTGAAAGGAGATGCAGCTATCCTTCACTTCCACCCACCTTCTGGGCCAGCAGGAATTCCATCACAATCTCTGGGCTTGGTCGAAGCCTGGATGCCCTGCTCAGACTTTTTTTTTTAAGTTTGTTCTCATGTTTTAAAATTATTATTATTATTATTTGTCCTTGTTATGATTCTTTATTCTTCCCTTCCTAAGTTTTAGTTTTTGAGCTTTTTCTTTCTTCCCTGTTCCTGCTTCCCATTTTTTTTCTTATTCATGGTTAACCACATTCCTTATTTTTCTTTTTGCATTTTTCCCATGTTTTTCTTCATTATTCTCTTACTCTTTTTTCTCTTACTGCCCTCTCTCCAGTTACTGTGGGTTTTTTTTTTCCTCCTATTTTCTTTTTTTGCAATTGTTCCTGCATGTTTACACAGTGTGTTTTTTGTCAACTTGCTTTTACTTTTTTGATGTTTTTTTGATCATTGTTTTTATCTACCTGAGTAGGAGAGAGCAATAGTGGCCATATGACACAATTATACCCACATCTCCTGCAGGTTCACGTACTGAGGAAGAGCCACCACTTCCTTCTCCACCAACTGGCCAACAATAAACAACCACCAAGAAGAGCCTGACTCACCCTTAGCTGCTCTTCACAACCAGTTAACAGAGATCTAAATACAACATCAGCATAACAATGTCTCAAAGACAACAGACCATCCCAGTCCACACAAAGAAGCAAGATACAGTGATAGAAACAAAGGAGTAGGATACAGACCCAGAACACATCCCTGAGAAAGAAGCAGCATTGGAACTCCCTGATAAGGAATTCAAAAGAATTATATTTAGGTATCTTCAAAGGACTGAGAGACATATCAAGGAAAACACTGACAAAATTAAAGAAAACACAGACAAAACCCTGGAACAATTTTGGAAGAAAATACAAGAACAAAATGACAAAATAAATGAAAAATTAGAAATGATTCAAAATCTACAGGTAGAAATCCAGAAGATTAATACTAAATTGTCAGAAATAGATAACATATTGAAAGGGCAAAGGAGCAGAATTGAATCAATGGAAGACAGAATTAATGAAATTGAAGACAAATACCTGAATGCTTCTTCGGAAAGGGATCGATCAGAAAAAAGATCAAAGCAAAATGAAGAAAGTCTAAGGTTCATGTGGGATACCATCAAAAGGAATGACCTATGTGTAATCGGAATTCCAGAACTGGAAGAAAAAAGGAAAATCACTGAGAAAACTGCCCAAGACTTGTTGAAAGAGAACTTCTCTGATATGATGGAAGATGAGAATATATCCATTCAGGAAGTCCAACCAACCCCAGACAAGGCAGACCCCAGAAGGAAATCACCAAGACATGTCATCATCAAACTCATCAAAACCAAAGACAAAGAAAGAATCCTGAAAGCAGCATGGAAAAAATGAAAAGTGACTTACAAAGGACAACCAATGAGAATAAGCTCTGATTTCTCAGCAGAAACCATGCAAGTGAGAAGGCAATGGGATGGTATGTATAAAACCCTGAAAGAGAAAAATATCCAACCAAGAATTATATACCTGGCAAAATTGGCCCTCAAATATGATGGTGAAAGTAGGAGACTTCCAGATAAGCAGAAATTAAGGGAATTTGTTAAAACCAGACCAACCTTAGGAGACATGCTAAAGGGAGTCCTTTGAACAGAGAACCAGTAAGAACAAACAACAACTGACCATTAATACACAAGATGACATAACCCAGAAACCAACACAGTTATGGAAGTATACAAAGTAAAATAAGCTTACAAGATTGTAAACAGGGAATCAGAGACATCAATTGGCAACAGAGGACAACTACAAACCAAAAAGAGGGAAAATATTGTGTAGTTACAGAACTTCTAAATGGTGAGGAAGTCAAGAGAGTTGCAAGACAGAATGGACTGTTCTAAACTTGGGGAGAAAATTATAAATCACAGGGTAACCTCAAGAAAAATGATAAACCTTCACATCACAATAAAGAGGACAAGCACAAATATTTAGCAAAGACTAAAACAATCGCAACAAAGGAAATGGTAACACAATTCATAAACATAATGAACTCAGCACAGAAAATAACATGGAAAAAGGAGCCATGAACAGCATGAAAAAAACATAACAAAATGATGGCAACCAATTCATGCTTGTCGATAATTACACTGAATGTTAATGGATTAAATGCACCACTCAAGAGATGGAGACTTGCAGACAGGATAAGAAAACATAATCCATCAATATGCTGTCTACAAGAGACACGCTTAAAAGACAAAGAAAAAGAGACTAAAAATCAAGTGTTGGTGTGGTAGTTAAGTCTATGTGGCAACTTGTCTGGGCCTAGTTGAACGGCTGGGCAGCTGGATGTGGTGAGATTGGTAATTAAATCCATTGTGGAATCTACTGGAACAGCTGAGTAGCTACTTTAGGGATGTGGTCTGCTTTAAGTATATAAAAAACAGCTTTGGGAATGGTCTCTAGCCTTTCGGCATGCTTGAACTCTGCATATAGCCAAGTCATTGTTAATTGCCTGCCAATGACCTTGGGACTTCAACTGGACTTGAATTAGTGGCCTGCCATGTTGTTTGGTAGCATTGGGACTGTGCCTTTTTACTTGTCAACCTTGGGCTTGTCAACCTCAGCAGCCAGTAGATGTCTGAGTGAAGAAAAGCCTCTAGCTTTGGTGGGTCAGGAGCAGGAGGTAGAGCTAAAGCCCAAGGTTGAGAGGCTTTCACCCCTAGAGCCTGGCACTTTGAACTCAGACTTAAAGCCTCTAAAACTGTAAGAGAATAAACTCCTGTTTGTTCAAGCAATCTCATTTGTGGCATTTTCTGTTAGAGCAGCAAAGAGGTAACCAAAACTGTTGGAAAAACATTTAATAAGCAAATGGCAACCAAAAAAGAGCAGGATTGGCAGTATTAATTTCTGATCAAATCGACTTTAAGACAAAAACCACCATAAGAGACAAGGAAGGACATTATGTAATGATTAAAGGATCAATTGAACAAGAAGATATAACCATAAGAAATATCTATGGACCCAATAAAAGAGCCCCAAAATACATAAATCAGAATTTAAAACAGCTGAAAAGGCAAATAGATGACTCCACAGTCATGGTGGGAGACTTTAATACACAACTTTCAATGAAAGATAGACAAACTGGAAAGAAACTCAAAAAAGACGCAGAAGAGCTAAACAATACAATCCACCAACTTGACCTTACAGACATCTATAACCTACAGATGTCTAAAACCTAACAACAGCACAATATACCTAACAACAGCACAAAATACATTCTTTTCCACTGCACATGGAACACTCTCCATGATAGACCATAAAACTCGAACCAAACCAAACTCACTGCCATTAAGTCAGATCGACTCATAGCAATCCTTCCTTTGGTTTGTAAGGAGGTACCACTATGGAAGTAGATCACCCAATCTTCCTTCCAAGGAGTGGCTGGTGGGTTTCAACCACCAGCCTTCTGGTTATCAGTCAAATACCTTAGGCACTACATCACTTTAGGCCATAAAGCAAGCCTTAAACAATTTAAAAACATTGAAATACTGCCAAGTATCTTCTCAGATGACAATGCTATCAAATTACAAATCAACAATAGAAAGATCAACAGAAAAAGAGTGAACATGTGGAAACTGAACAACACCCTCTTCAAAAACTGAGTAATAAAAGAAATAAAAAAAGAAATTAAAAGATTCCTAGAATCAAATGAGGATGAAAACACAAAATACCAAAATCTCTGCACCACAGCAAAAGCAGTGATCAGAGGCAACTTTATAGCAATAAATGCACACAACAAAAAAGAAAAAAGAGCTAAAATCAACCCCTTAACCCAACATCTCCAACAATTAGAAATAGAACAGCAAAAAAAGCCTACAGTCACTAAAAGAAAGGACATAATAAAGATTCGAACAGAAATCAATGCAACAGAAAACAGAAAGACAGTAGAAAAAATCAACAAGACTAGAAGCTGTTTTTTTTAAAAGATTAATAAAATTGACAAACCAATGGCAAATTTAACAAAGGAAAAGAGGGAGAGAATACAAACAACACGAATAAGAAACGAAATGGGTGGCATCACAACAAAACCAACTGAAATAAAGAGGATAATATCAGGATACTATGAAGAACTGTATTCCAACAAATTTGAAAATCTGGGAGAAATGGACAAATTTCTAGAAACACACCATTTACCTAAACTAACACAGATTGATGTGGAAAAGTTCAACAGATCCATAACAGAAGAAGAAATTGAACAGGTCATCAAAAAATAACAACAAAAAAAAGTCCTGGCCCAGACGGTTTCACTGGAGAATTCTACCATTCAGAGAAGAACTGACACCAATCCTACTCAAACTATTCCAAAACATAGAAAAGGATGGAATCCTCCCTAACTCATTTTATGAAGCAAGCATAACCTTAATACCAAAACCAG
>NW_006921842.1:1482745-1484541 GCF_000298275.1 Orycteropus afer afer | reverse complement strand
ATTACCAAGAAAAAAAAAAAGTCCTGGCCCAGACAGTTTCACTGGAGAATTCTACCAAATATTCAGAGAAGAACTGACACCAATCCTACTCAACCTATTCCAAAACATAGAAAAGGATGGAATCCTCCCTGACTCATTTTATGAAGCAAGCATAACCTTGATACCAAAACCAGGCAAAGACATCACTCAAAGGAAATCTACAGACCAATATCCCTCATGAATATAGATGCAAAAATCTTCAACAAAATCCTAGCTAATAGATTCCAACAACATATCAAGAAAATCATTCATTATGACCAAGTAGGGTTTATCAGGTATGCAGGGATGGTTCAACATTAGAAAAACAAGCAATGCCATCCACCACATAAATAAAACAAAGGAGAAGAACCACATGATCATATCAACTGATGCAGAAAAGGCATTTGATAATATCCAACACCCATTCTTGATCAAAACTCTCAGCAAAATAGGAATAGAAGGGACATTTCTCAACATAATAAAGGGCATCTATGCAAAACCAACAGCCAACATTATTCTTAATGGAGAGAGACTGAAACCATTCCTCTTGCAAACAGGAACCAGACAAGGATGCCCTCTATCACCACTTCTTTTCAACACTGTACTGGAAGTCTTAGCCAGGGCAATAAAGCAAGAAAGGGAAATCAAAGGCATCCAAATTGGTAAGGAAGAAGTCAAACTCCCTATTTAATGATGATATGATCCTATACCTAGAAAACCCAAGAGACTCAGTCAAAAATTGACTGGAACTAATTGAGAGATTTAGCATCATGGCAGGATACAAGATCAACATCCAAAAATCAGTGGGATTCCTCTCTACCAGCAAAGAGATTCCTGAAAAAGAAATAAGGAAATCAATACCATTTATAATAGCTACCAAAAAAAATAATATACTTGGGAATAAATCTTACCAGGGACACAAAAGACCTGTACAAAGAAAACTATAAATGACTACTTCAAGAAATCATACGAGATCTACATAAATGGAAGAACATACCATGCTCATGGATGGGAAGATTGAACATTGTAAAATGTCATTTCTATATATTCAATGCAAGCTCAATCCAGATCCCATCAATATTCTTTAAGGATATGGAAAAAGCAATCACTAACTTTATATGGAAAGGAAAGAGACCTCAGATAAGCAAGGCAATACTGCAGAAGAAGTACATATATACACATACATACATACATACACACACACACACATCCTCTGCCAAACCTGTATATGCTTGTGGGTTCAGTCTACCCCTATCTGTTCAGCTTGCCTGTCTGCTTGTGTATCCACTCAAGATTATTATTTATTATGGAAAAAAATGTGTATGTATTGCTTACTCTGTGAACTTTCACTCAAATCATAATAAAAAGTTAAAAAAAAAAAATTCCCAGGTATATAGGAACAAGGGACAAGTGACAAGGTTGTAGTCACTTCTTAGCCACAGCCAGCTACCCAGAGGGAGTGCATAGTTGGACCTGTGGGCTCGGGACCACAGTTGCGGTGGATATCAAGCTCAACTGGCCTAACATACTACACAAAAACATTGTTCCACATTCTACTTTGGTGAGTAGTGACTGGGATCTTAAAAGCTTGCTAGCAGGAGTGGCAAGATGGCGGACTAGGCAGAAGGATTGCACAGACCCTCTTCAACAAAGAAAAGGGAAACCAATAAATACAGACACAGAAGATAATCTTGGACCCCCGAGCCTTGAAGGAAAGGATGCAGATTTGGACTAAACCCCAACTAGCAGAAGAATTTGCATGAAAATACCAAAAAAAA
>NW_006921842.1:1471657-1475783 GCF_000298275.1 Orycteropus afer afer | reverse complement strand
AAAAAGGGACCAGGTTTGCTGGTCTGATAAGAGTCTGATGGAACCACTGAGACTACAGTTACTAGCTGCCCTTCAGGTCTGTAATTGAACCCACTCCTGTGGCTTCCAGCCAAATAAGAGACAGGTATATGAGCTCAACATTTATATTAAGTAGATACATTTCTTGGAGAGAGCAACCTCGGGAGAATAGAAGGGCTGTGTATGCACAGGGAGACAGCTCATGGGGCCGGAGTGCATGGAGGGAAGGACACAGGGAAGAGGTAACTATGGGGAGGAAGTGGGAGGGGAGTTGTAGCACTGTGGGAAATTTCAGTCAATGTCTGAGACAAAGTATATGTGAGCTGCTGTATGGAAAGTGAATTTGCTCTGTAAACTTTCACCCAAATCACAATAAAAAAAAGAAAGCAGACATTATATTGCACTGGGCAAATCTGCTGCAAGAGACCACTTTAAAGTGTTAAGAAGCAAAGATGTCACTTTGAAAATGAAGGTGCATCTAACCCAAGCCATGGTATTTTCAGTTGCCTAATATGCATACTTGGAAGCAAGCTGGGCAACCTACTTTCATAGTGATACTGCCTCGGAAACCCAAGGAGGGGTCTCTATGAGTCAGGGCCGACTGGATGGCACATAACAACAACAATAATATGCATGCGAAAGCTGGACAATGAATAGCATTTGACTGCTAATCAGAAAGCTGGCAGTTCAAGCCCACCAGCCACTGCTCAGAAGGACGATTCGGCAATCTATTTCCATAGTGATACTGCCTCGGAAACCCAAAGAGACGGATCTGACTCAATGGCAGTGAGTTTTGAGTTAAAGAAGAATTGATGCCTTTGAATTGTGGTATTGGTGGATGTTTTGGTTACCTAGTGCCACTCCAACAGAAGATACCACAAATGAGATGGCTTGAACAAACAGAAGTTTATTCTCTTACAATTGTGGAGGTTTAAGTCTGATTTCAAAGTGCCAGGCTCTAGGGGCTGGGTAAAGCCCCTCAACCTTGGCTTTGGCTCTGCCTCCAGCTCCCAGCCCACTGAAGCTAGAGGCTTTTCTTCACTCAGACAGCTACTGGCTGCTGAAGCTGACTAACCCAAGGTTGTCAAGTAAAAAGGCACAGTCCCAATGTTACCAAACAACATGGCAAGCCACTAATTCAAGTCCAGATGAAATACCATGATTGGCAGGGCACGGCAAGCTGCTGAACAACAACTTTGATGCCTGCAGGGTTCAAGTGTCCCATAAGGCAAGAGACCAATCCCAAAGCTTCTCCTTATATATGGGAAGCACACCACATCCCTAAAGTAGCTATTCAGCTGCTTGTGGTAGATCCCACCATGGAGTTGACTGCCAGTCTCATCATGGGGAATAACTACCTCCAGCTGCCCAGCCACTCAACCAGGCCCAGCAAAGTTGACAATAACCTTAGCTACCATAGTGGAGAATACTGAAAGTACCATGGACTGCCAGAAAAAATGAACAAATCTGTCCTGGAAATATAGCCAGAATACTCCTGAGAAGTGAGAATGGCCAGACTTCATCTCACCTACTTTGGTCAGCTGTCAGATGGCACCAGTCCTTGGAGAAGGATATCATGCTTGGTAAAGTGGAGGCTCAGAGAAAAAAGGGGAAGACCTTCAACGAGATGGACTGACATGGTGGCTGCAACAATGGGCTCAAGCATAGCAAGGATTGTGAGGATAGCACAGGACTGTGCAGTGTTTCATTCTGTTGTATACAGCATCACTCTAAGGTGTATCAACCTGATGGTACCTAACAAGAAGAAGATGGGTTCTTCCACCAGCAAGACATTTGAAAATTTAATAAACCACAAATTTGGTGGCTTTGTTGCTTTCTACCTAGAAGGCCCTGAAATACAACAGAAACAGAATCACATAATATAATGCATCCTAAATATTATGCCATATTTTGCTCAACAGGTAAATCAAAGGAAGAAAAATAAGTATTAGAATAGGGTCATCTGTTTATAGCAATGAAGGAACTAGCCACAAGATGTCCTCATAAACTAATACCACACATCAAAAAGGAAAATGGTGTCAAATTTTATTCTGGCATGCACATAAGACATATAGCATGCATTGACAATATGAAGATGCATGACATCTAATCTTTGCTCTTAGGAGGCTCTCAGTCAAAAGGAAGAATCAAATATACCAACTACTATAATAAAGGGAAGCACAGGGAAGTGCTGCAAATAGGATAGAGACCTGAAGTAAGAATAAAAAAACAGTTGCTGTAGAGTCGATACATGGCAATCCCACATGTGTCAAAGTAGGGCAGTGCTCCACAGTGTTTTTCTAGGAACTGATTTTTTGGAAGTAGGTCACCAGGCCTTTCTTCCCAGGTGCCTCTGGATGGAGTCAAACTTCCAACCTTTCAGTTAGCAGTTGAGTGTGTTACCTGTTTGTACCACCAGGGCATCCTGAACTAAGGATTACTAACTTAAAAGTATGTTTTTTAGGGAAGAGACATTAGAAAAGGCTTCCTGGAGAATGACACCTGAGTCTTGAAGGACAGACAGAAATTAGCCAAATGAAGATGGGGAAAAAAGCCAGGCAGTTTAGGAAACAGATATTACCATGAGAGCCAAATAGAGACAAGGTTGCTTACTTTGGTTTTAAGTCACTGCGTGTTTAATAGAAGTCAGTTCTTCAAATTCTATTTGATTATCTCATTTTGGCTAGCATGACAGAGGTAAAATAAATATCAATGTTGGATTTTTCACCACAAAATACGGTTGTGGTTTTTAATTCCTCCCAACTAGAAAGACCAAAAGTCATGCTAATACAGAAGACTAGAATAAAGATAGGTAACATTACAATAGAGATAATTTTGTATTGGTTAACCTGGTGTGGCAAGAAAAGTGTTTTCTGTGTTGCCAATTCTTGCCTACCTAGGTCAAATAAAACAGGTCAATGAGTGGCAGTTTCTGTAGGGTAGTGGTCAGCACATTCACTTTATGTGCAAAAGGTCCCTGGTTTGCAACCCAGCAAAAACACGTTCTTTAGGAGCCCTGTTGGTGCAGTGGTTAAGAGACTGACTGCTATCTGAAAGATAAGTAGTTTAAACCCAACAGGTGGTCCATGGGAAAAGATTTGGCAGTCTGCTTCCTTAAAGATTAAAAAAAAAAAAAAAAATTCCTACAATTGATGCCAACTCATAGTTACCCTATAGGACAGAGTAGAATTGCCCCACATGGTTTCCAAGGCTATAAATCTTTAAGGAAACAGACTGCCTCATCTTTCTCCCTGAAACAGCTGCTGAGTTTGAACCTCTGACCTTTTAGTTACCAGCCAAGCACTTTAACCACTTCATCACTAGGGATCCTTTGCCTACCTCTGTGGCACTTAATCTCCTGGCATTTCCAAATGAATCCACCTCTAGGCCTGGCTAGTGCTGATCTCTGAAATGCATCCCTTCTTCCTCCAAGAGTTAATGTGTACTTCTTCAGGACTCAGTTAAAAATCCCTTTCTGACACTTACCAACCCACACTAGAGAAACGACTCTCCTCCCTCCATTCCACAACTCTACCTAGCACTTGGCTTTCATACCTCCCTGCAATTGTTTACCTTCTATCTAATGTTCTAGACTGGGAGCTCTGGTAGCGTAGTGCCTAAGGCACTTGACTGCTAACCAGAAGGCTGGCGGTTCAAACCCACCAGCCACTCCTCAGAAGGAAGATGAGGCAATCTACTTCCGTAGTGATACTGCCTCGGAAACCCAAGGAGGGGTCACTATGAGTCGGGTGCGACTCGAGGGTACATAACAACAATGTTCTAGACGTATGCCTGGAACCGATCTCCTAGTTTTTCTCCGGAGCACAACAGACACTTGCCTGTTTAAGGATCTAACTCAAGACCGTTTCCAGCTCTGTTGGTGCCCAATTTATTTGACTCACAGCGACCCCATGTGACAGTAGAACTGTCCCTTGGGCTGTAATCTTTACGGGGGACAAATTGCCAGGTCTTCTCCCAAGAAACCAACTGGAGTTTTCCAATTGCCACTCTCTTACTTGTTGTTGTTATGTGCCGTCGAGTCGGCCCCGACTCATAGCGACCCCTCCTTGGGTTTCCGAGGCAGTATCACTACGGAAGTAGGATTGCC
>NW_006921842.1:1470886-1471557 GCF_000298275.1 Orycteropus afer afer | reverse complement strand
CTTGGGACCTGCAAGACTGAAAAGTTTTTTGATGGTTATTCAATTGTAATTTGTGTCTAACTGAGTGGGAGACAACAACAGTCCCCATAAGACACTAACTACACCCACACCTCCTGCAACTTCACTTACCTCCTTCTCCACCAACGGGCCAACGATAAAAAACCACCAAGAACAGCCTGAATCACTCTTGGCTGCTCTTCACAAACAGTTAACAGAGATCTAAATACAACAAAGCTACGATGCCTCAGAAATGACAGACCATCACAGTCCACACAAAGAAGCAGGGTAAGTGGTAGAAACAAGAGAGCAGGATACAGACCCAGAACGCTTCTCTGAGAAAGAAGCAGCATTGGAACTCTCTAATAAGTTATTCAAAAGAATTATCTTTAGGTATCTTCAAAGGATTGAGAAACAGACCAAAGAAAACACAGAAAAAACTCTAGAAGAATTTTGGAAGAAAGTACAAGAACAAAATGACAAAATAAATGAAAAATTAGAAATGATTCTAAATCTAGAGATAAAAGTCCAGAAGATTAATACTAAATTGTCAGAAATAGATAACACATTGGAAGGGCAAAGGAGAAGAATTGATGTGATGCAAGACAGAATTATGAGATTGAAGACAAATACCTGAATACTTCTTTGGAAAAGGATCAATCAGAAAAAAAATC
>NW_006921842.1:1464689-1470720 GCF_000298275.1 Orycteropus afer afer | reverse complement strand
CGGCCCCGACTCATAGCGACCCCTCCTTGGGTTTCCGAGGCAGTATCACTACGGAAGTAGGATTGCCCAACCTTCCTTCCGAGGAGTAGCTGGTGGGTTTGAACCGCCAGCCGTCTGGTTAGCAGGCAAGTGTCTTAGCCACTATGCTACCAGAGCTCCCCTAGCAACGAAAATAGCACAGAGGAATTCGGCTCCAGAGTGATAACCGTATTTACTCACCTACATTTCGATGAGATACTTCATGCACTGGACCTAGCACATAATAGGCAAGCCATTAAAATAGTAATTATTACTGGGGTGAATTTGCAGGCGCATCAAGCTGAATCTAGCAAGAGAGATTTATTCAACGCTCCCCACGGAACAAGCACAGTGCTTCCCTATCATCAGAAGCCGCAGTTTTTTTCTCCAATACCTTTTCCAAAACTCTATCAAAGTTGTGCGTATTGATGACAGCCTTCAACACCTCCCGGACACTCTGTGTCAGGCCGCTCATTGTGGACCGTTCACTGGCTTCTGGACCCTGGTCAAGAATGAACCTCAGAAGAGGAGGGAAGCCCAAAAGTTCGCAGAAAGAACAAGGACTCAGAGAGCAAATAGGTTACTAACAACCTCCCTCGCAGCTCGCGCACTGACGTTACGCGCCGGTTGTGATCGCGCGCGCACGCGCCGTTAGGTCCCTACCAACCTTTCCGGATCGCAGAGCTTGCCCGCCCCACAGCAGCGCCTCTCTCCCTCCGACAGCGGAGCGCGTTTCCCCACCGGACGATTGATTTGGCAGAACCTTGGCTACGGGCGCCTGCGCAGAACCGGGCGTCGGCCGCCGGGCCAGACTACTGGGCGGTAAAGGGGTAGTGAAGTGATGGAGGGAGGGAGCAGTCTGGGTGCCCCCCCCGAGAGGGCTGCGGAAGAAGAAGAACCACAGGTGAAGAAGCGGCGACTCCTGTGTGTGGAATTTGCCTCGGTGGCGAGCTGCGACGCGTCTGTGGCCCAGTGCTACTTGGCAGAAAACGACTGGGAGATGGAAGTACGGTTTCGTTTTCTCTCACTTCCCTCCCTTTCTTTACCTTGTTTCATGGAACCCGCAAGCCAAATACCTGTACTTTTTCTTTTCAGAGAGCATTGAACTCCTACTTTGAGCCGCCCGTGGATGAGAGCGCCTTGGAAAGCCGTCAGACCTTCTCTGAGACTGAAACCTGGTAATAGATAATGGGAGTGCAAACGCAAAAACTCAAGCACTGCCGTTGAGTCGAATCTGACTCTTAGCCACCCTTCCTTGGGTTTCCTCGAGGCGGTATCTTTACGGAAGTAGATTGCCCACCCTTCCTACCGAGGAGTGGCTGGTGGGTTTGAACCGCCAGCCTTCTGGTTAGCAGTCAAATGGGAGTGCGGAGGCAGTTAATACCAGGTTGTGTCGGCATCCTGCGATCTGGTGGGCGATCCCTAGAAGCATTTCTAGCGGCTGAAAAACAGGCGAAGAATTTCTGTAGGTGCTACTGGGTGGAGAATGCCCCGTCGCAGCAGGGCTAAAAGGCTCTCAAGCGTTCCGCCTGCCACTTCGAACGTGATTTGGAATCCGTGGAGAACAAATTTGAAATGTAATTTTTTACTTGAATTACAGGAGATATATAAACAAATTTAAAATGAATGAGGCGAAATCCTCTATTGAAGGATAATAAGTAGGAAGGCTCCTAGCTTTGTATATTGGTCTTTTATTTACTCTGCGCTGGCTAGCCAGCGTAGTTTTCAAAAAAAAATGCACGTTTCTCCTGTTATTGCAGTACAAGAAGAAGAACTCATTGCCATCAAGTCGATTCCAACCCATAGCGACCCCCATTGGGTTTCTGAGGCTGTAAATCTTTCTGGAAGTGGATCGCCCCATCTTCCTTCCATAGAGCGACTGGTGGATTTGAACCCTGAGATCTTCTGGTTAGCAGCCAGATGCCTTATAATTTCTGTATTCGTACTCAGAATAAAGCCCAGATGCTTTACAAGCCCCTCCATGGTTTGGCTACTGCCTGTCTTTCCAGATTCAACTTCCACCAACCCTTTCTTAGCCCACACCAAAACTTCTGAGTTCTTCCATGGGCCATTTTCTCTTGCCTGGAACCTTTTTTTACTCCTTTCTTGGTATGCAATGTTTGTCTTAAAGGCAGAGATAATACCTTTAGAAAGGTTGAAAGGCAGTGATTATTCAGCCTTAGGAACTGCCTCATAGCATCCAGTTTTTCCTCTCCTGTAATTCAAGTTCATTATTTTTACCTCCCAGGTTACATGTTTGTTGAAAGTAAAGACTGTTGTTTTGTCATGTTGATTTCTCAAAATATAACAGCTTTTGGCACATTAATGAGTTCTTGGTAAATGAGTGCTGAACTTTTAAAATTCTCTTAACTTTGTGAGCAGCCAGTACGCTGACCTTTTCATATGCAATTGCCTATGAATGTGTTAGTATCATTTCTCCTTTTTCTATCTGTACTTCGTTTTGAGAGCAGTTTGGGAAGAAGATACTGGAATAACTGCGAATGCTGTTCCACAGAATAAAGCAGAAGAAAGTTTTGTTGTAGAACTGATACAACCCCTGATTTTCTTTCCTTAAGCATGGTTGCATTCCTGCACCTGACCCCTGGTCAAATTTGCGACCGTTTGAGCAAGGGAATTATTAGTAGGAAGAGATGATAATCCATTGAATAAAATAAGAATCCATACTGATACAGGTATAGTTGTCCAAGGGAGAAGAGAATGCCTTTTCTTTCAGTGGAATTCCAACTACTAAATGTTTGTAAAAGACATGATAGAATTAGAAAAACCACGGTAGTAATAATCACCAACAGATACGAAACCTGCTAGGTGAAAGTTTGGTGAGAAAATATTTACATAGTCTCAAAATACCTACCTGTAAAATACTACAAAGGGGAAAGTCAACTTTGTAGTGGAGAAATCTGGCAGACAACATCTTAACCAAGTGAACAAAGCTAACATCACCAATATTGGGACAAATTCGTAGCAGGTGCCTTCTGATTGAGGAAGATACATTTCTGCCAAAATAAATTTCATAACCCGCATCTAATCATGAGAAAACATCAGATAAGTCCAAACTGAAGGGCATTGTACAAAATAAAAGGCCAGTACTGTTAAAAAATACCAAGGGCATGAGAGACAAAGACTAAACAATTCTGCATTAGAGATTAAAAGAGGACATCTAAATGCAACATGTAATCCTGGTTTAGGGTATTAGTAACACAATTGGTGAAATTTGACTAGATCTTTAAATTAGGTAATACTGTCATCAATGTTAATTTCATGACTTTTGATAGTTGTAGGGTTATGATTGTAAGCATGCCCTTGTTTTTAAGAAATTCATATAGCAGCATTTACTCAAACATTTCAGAATAAAAAGAATAAAGCAAATAAATGTTAAGTAAAATGCTAACATTTAGGGAATCTGAGTGGTGTACAGGAATTCTTTTTACTATTTTTGAAAATCTGAAATTATTTCAAAGTAAAAAGTTAAAATATTGACATTAAATCTATTAAGGTTATAAATACAAAAACTTCTTAAATTTATGTATAGTTTGTAAATCTGTAGCTGTTACTTTTTAATAATGTTTTGTCCCTCATCTCATGTCTAGAGGCTTGGTAGAACTGTGGACTGGAGCTTCTGCAGCATGGAGATTTCAGGGTAGTCAGACTTCTTACGTGGCAGGCAGCTCAGGGTTCCCAGAGACTGTTGCAAAAGGCCTGAGTGGAAACTGTAGGGCTTAAGACTATACTCTGGACATTCCAGAATAGCAGTTCTTTTGGGAAGACAGTCACTAAGGTCCAGATACAAGGGTATAGAAATTAGATTTCACCTGTAAATGGAGGCGTAGCAAAGAATTAGCAATCATTATTTATCTGCTGCCATAGGAGCTTATTTAAAATATTATTTTAATGAATGAAATTAAATGAAGATATCTCAGTTCTTAGTCTGATTTTGGAGTTGTAGTTTATAAAATCAATTTAGAGACACATGTCATTGAAGGATATTGAGTTGGTCATAAGTGTATAAGTGAGCAAGTATCTGCATAACATTGTGAGAATTACAAGAATCTTTCCTCAGTCATTCAACTTTCACTTTTCTAGAGGCAGGTACTTCTAGAGCTCATTGTAAGTTTATTTGCCTGTAAAATGAGAGCTACAAATACTTATAAAGTAATTCCTAAATTATTCAATTTATAGATTATTTAATGAAGTTGTGTTTCATTCTGATCTTGCCAGTGTAGACCTAACTAGTGAAGAAACAACTGATTCCACTAGTTCTAAAAGTAGCCCACCTGAAAATACTCAGCAAGAAGATGGCAGTATGTTTTCTTTCATTACCTGGAATATTGATGGATTGGATCTAAACAATCTGCCAGAGAGGGCTCGAGGAGTGTGTTCCTATATAACTTTGTAAGTATTATTATTTCAGTTTAATTGGGGCAAAATAATTATGTCTGACCTATCTATAGTGTAACAGTTCAAGACTGTGGGCTGTGAAATCAGACCCAGGTTCAAAGTTGAGCTCTGAGAAGAAACATCTGAAGGAATTTGAAGTGGTTGCCTCTGGGAGCAGAATTTAGGAATGGGGGCAGGGTGGAGAGGGTACACTAAAATTACCCAAAATATCTCTGTGAACTGGTCCTGTGACATTGAACAAGACATTTCAGCTCTCTGGAGCTCAGTTTCTTCATTGTGGTTGCTAGCTGTTTTGAGAATATCAAAATAAGTAACATTTAAAGTATCAGAGTACAGGACCATTGTAGGCTTTCAATATAATGGTTTCCACTGTCAATTATCAATTCAAGTTGTTTTAATATTAAATTGTTGTCATACCTATTTAAAAAAAAATTTTAATTTTCACTATGAGTTAAATAGCACAAATCTTTCTCCTTGTATAGATACTGAAGATTGGTATAAACATTGAATGTTAGGTGTCCTAGATGATAGTAGTTTTGTGTTTCTCTTCTTATGTTGTGAAATTTCCCCCATCTAGCTAGCTGTGAACGAAATGGTATACCTAGTGTTTATAATAAATTGATATTTTAAATTAGGTACAGCCCAGATGTGGTATTTCTACAAGAAGTTATTCCTCCATACTATAGCTACCTAAGGAAGAGAGCAAGTAATTATGAAATAATTACAGGTAACACTTTTACTATTATTCAAGTGAACTTTTCCTCTGAAAAATCAATAAAAGAGATAAAGTTAGCCTATTGGAAAACAGAAGAGAAAAAGCACAAATAAGTTTGAGAAAATAAGCCCAGAATCAGAGGATACTGAAAGAATTACAGGAAACTATAAAGTGTAATATTAGTAAGTATGAAAAAGTGGTTGTAATGGATTTTCCAGGAAAATAGAAATCACCCAAATTTGAGACATTGATTAGCTTTTTGGTGGCAATGATACTGTGATTATATTTTTTTTAAAAAAGTTTTTATCTTCATTAATTCCTCCTGATTGATTTTGTTGCTGTTTTTCTCCCTAGCTTTTTTGCCCTGAATAATGTAGTTTTCATTTTTTAATCTATTTACTGTTTAAGAAGCCCAATGGGATCACTATGAGTTGGAATCAACTTGATGGTAGTGGGTTTGTTGTTTGTTGTTGTTGTTGTCATGTGTCAAGGCGGCCCCGACTCATAGCAACCCCTCCTTGGGTTTCCAAGGCAGTATAACTATGGAAGTAGGTTGCTCCATCTTCCTTCCGAGGAGTGGCTGGTGGGTTTGACCTGCCAGCCATCTGGTTAGCAGTCAAGTGCCTTAGGTACTACGCCACCAGAGCTCCCTTTTTTTGGTTAGGTACATTTAAGTACCACTTTGGCCATATCTCATCATTGTCATATGTAGTATTTGACTTTTCTTTTTCTTAGTATGTGATTTTAACTTTAATCCAAAATTGTTAAGGAGAGGAGCTGGCAAGATGGCGGACTAGGCAGAAAGACTGCACAGACCCTCTTCAACAAAGAAAAGGGAAACCAATTAACACAGACACAGAAGATAATCTTGGACCCCAGAGC
>NW_006921842.1:1458152-1462359 GCF_000298275.1 Orycteropus afer afer | reverse complement strand
CATACGAGACAAAGAAGGACATTATATAATGATTAAAGGATCAATTGAACATGAAGATGTAACCATAATAAATATCTGTGGACCCAATGAAAGAGCCCCAAAGTACATAAATCAGACTTTAAAAGAGTTGAAAAGCCAAATAGGTGACTCCACAGTCATAGTGGAAGACTTTAATGCACCAAAATTGTTAAGGAGAATGTCTGTCTTGCTCTTTCTTCCTTTATGGAACTTATTTTCTGCATTCTCTTGGGAATATTTTTTTGCTTTTCTCCTACTTTGGATTTCTTGTTTTCTGACTCTCATATTTTCTTCCTCTTTGGTTTACTTCTTTGTTTTATTGAAGGACATTCTCTAATCACACATCTAGCATTATAAGTGTGATTAATACCGCTAGATAGGCCACTTGAAAATGATAAAATATTTTACCACAATAAAAGAAATAGTTGCATAGTTGGTGAAGTTTTGAATCCTAGCATGCTTAAAATGCCTGTGCTCTTCCTTCATACTTGGTTTATAGTTGGCTGGGCTTACCTTTCTAGGCAGAAGATCGTTTCCCTCGCATTGTTGAAGGTATTATTTCAGTGTATCTTAGTTTCGGCTACTGATTATGGGAAGTCTGATGCTATTCTAATTCTTCTCTCCCCAGCCCCCACATCCCCAAAGCTTTGAGGGCTGTCTTTTTAACCCTAGTGTTCTTTAGGACTCCCCACCCTACCCCCCGCCTCCATTTATTGTGCACTTCATAGGGATTTCCAGTCTGGAGGCTTGTAACATTCAGTTCTGGAAAATTCTTTCTTCCTGCTTGCTTGTGTACCTACTATCATTTTTCAAGCTTACCTGCTTTCTTCCTTCCCCTTTCCTTTCCTTTCCTTCCATTGCATCTCCCCTCCCTGTCTCTTTTCCCTCCTTTCTCCTTCCTCATTTTCCTCCCTTCTCTTCCTTTCTCTTCTTTCTTTCTCTCTGTTCCTCCTTTCCTCCCTCTTTTCCTTCTTTTATATCTCACCCCTCCTTCTGGAATTCTTTCTCAAATGTTAAAACTCCTTGATTGATCCTTTAATTTTCATGTTTTTTCTGCTATTTTCTCATCTTTTTGACTGTCCTACTTTCTTGGCAACTGTCTTGACTTTTAGGTATTATTTTAATTGTTTAAGTCTCTTTCTACTGAATGGCTCTTTTTAATGGATACAGTACTGGTAGTCCCTGACTTGTGATGGGGTTCCGTTTCTATGACTCCATCATAAGTCAGTCCTGATAGAAATCAAATACCTTTTTTTCTTTTTAAGTTTTCATTGTTATTTTGTTGTGAGTATCTTTATAAATCTGATCTTCATTTGTCTCTATGGGTTGGCATAAGAATGACAACATCTGTAAGTTACACACTGCAACATTGTATGTAGTACACATATCACTAAGGATAAGATGTACAAAAATGTGTAGTTCAATGCGTTGTAACTCAGGGACCACCTATATCTTACCTTTTGAAGACGTCAAGCTTTGTTTGTTTTAGGTTTTAATCTCTCCCTGCATTATTTTTTATTTCCTTTTTTTGTTTGTTTGTTTTGGTGACTCTTTTTTATGTTAGGCTTGTTACTTAAATGTGTAGGGGTCCAGGCACTAAAAAGCTGATCACAATTCCGTATCCCTGAGCTGAGCTACTTAGGATATACCTCATTACAAGGGACTGACTGTGGAATAAACTGCTTATTCATTGTATATTGTCAGTATGTCAGTACACATGCCTTTAATCTGAGGCCATTCACTTTCTCTAAGTTCTTTCTGCTGGACAGAATACTGGACCTTAAGCTTAGTTTTCCTACCTTCTGGAAGCAGATCCCAGGAGGGGAGATGAGCCTTCCTCTCTTAGTAGACACACTTTCACTTAACCCCTGTTTTCAGTTCCATATCTCAGCCCATCCCCATGTATCCCCTCCACCAACAAACATACCCTTTACAAAAGCAGCTAGTGACTCTGTTTAGAGTCTCTAAAATTCAATTTCTCTATGTACCTCTAATCTCCAATTGAGTAGAGGAGTGATCCCTAGCTATATGGGGTTGGGGTGGAGACCAGGAGGTGTTTAGCACCACACCTGGACCTTAAACTAGCCATCTCTGTTGTTTGTCCAACACCTTACTTCTACCATTTGTAGTGCTTTTGTGTTGGAGTGCTAAGTATTTGCTGGCTTTTGTGCAGCAAGTCTGATAGCTTCCTGTTGGTTGTCTTCTGCTACAGGTACCAAGTGATTTCCTCAGTTTTCATTACCCAGTTTACCTTCTGTTTTCTGAATAGTTGTTGAAAGCTTTCATTTACCACTTTCTGGTTCTCTTCTTCCTTTCTTGCAGTTTTATACCTTTTTAAAAATTTTTATTCATTTATTAACATTTTTATGGTGCTTCCAGAGTGAGTAGAAGTAAATCCATGTTGGTTTGCTTCAGTTCAAGTCTCACTTGTAACTTGTCTTGGAGAAATTTCTCAAATTTTCTGGTTTGATAGATATTTGGTAACTTGTCACTTAGGTCAGTTTATTCTTATTTTTATATTTCTTTCATTCTTTCAGTTGAATTTGAAGAGGGGGTACGTAAGCTATGGAGTCAGTTGACCATCTTTATTTACTTCAAAGGTTTAGATCCATTTAAATACCTGTATACATTTGTTGTAAAAACTTTAGAAGGGAACTTGTGATAAACTAAAAATACCCTAAGCATATTTTCTTTCCCAGCCTAAATTCTTTTCTACAACCATTTGAAGGTAATGAAGAAGGATATTTCACGGCTATCATGTTGAAGAAATCAAGAGTAAAATTAAAAAGCCAAGAGATTATTCCTTTTCCAAGTACCAAAATGATGAGAAACCTTTTGTGTGTGCATGTAAGTCATTTTTTAAAATTACCTTTTTAAAAAAGAATTGACTCATTTTTATTGTTCTCTGGTGGTGTGGTGGGGTGTTTTTGTTTATCCCCTGCTCATCATTTACAGATTCTTTTCAATAATCTTTGTAAATACATAATTTTAAAATACAGATAAACTTGTTAAAATAGAATTCTTGATCCATTATCTGGTTTCCTAAGAATATTTAACAACTTGCTAACATTGTACATTTACTTTTTAATGTTTTTACCATCTGCTCTGTACATGGTACTCTGCTGTACTTTGTGAGGCTTACCAAAATTATTCACATAGATCTTGTCTCGTAAAATTTATGGATTAGTAAGAGAAACATTGTACATACAATAACTAAAATAAAGGAGAGGCATGAGTATTCCAGGAGAGGTATAAGTGATGTGCTGTGGAAATTTAGAGAGGGAAGGATGACATTTAGCCAGAATTGTTTAGTGAAGATTTCATGAAGGGAATGGTATTTGAGTTGGGCTCTGGAAAATCGGTAAGATTTAGACATTAGAATCTGGAGAGGCGGAACAGTCCAGATGAAGGAACCACTATGAGCAAACTTCTGCAATTTAGAACAAGCAGGGTATTTACGTGTATGAATGAGCATTCTGTTCATTTGGGGGTAGAAAACATGAAAGGAAGGATATGATGTGACAGGAAATTAGGAAAGTAGGCTGGATCCAAATTATAGAAGGGCATATATGCCCAATGTGAAAGAATTTGGACTTGACTCTTTGGATAATTAATTACATAATAAATATGTAACCTGGATGATTAATTACAGGTTTATCATTATTAACTAATGACATTGTTGGTGCCTTAATGGTAAATGATTCTCATTCATTACACTAACATTTTTTGAGTACCTATGTAACAAGCTCTTGATAATACAGTAATACATAAAAACCAGTTGCCACTGAGTCACTTCTGACTCATGGTATCCTGTGTGTGTCAAAGTAGAACTATGATCCACAGGGTTTTCAATAGCTTATTTTTCCAAAGTAGATATCATGTCTACTTTCAGAGGCCTCTCTGGTTTGAATCCAGCCTTTCTGTTAGCAGGTTAGTAGCTGAGCACATTAACTGTCTTAACTGTTTGCACCACCCACCAACTCCATAATAATAAATACAAAACTTCGTGTACAAATGACTCTTAGTAGGGGAGAAATAAGTGTGCTGTAATTCAGTCTGTTGTTGTTGTTGTTAAGTGCTGTCGAGTCATTTCTGACTCATAGCGACCCCATGCACAGCAGAACGAAACACTGCCCGATCCCGCGCCAGCCCCACAATCCCTGCTATACTTGAGCCCATCATCGCAGCC
>NW_006921842.1:1432770-1455042 GCF_000298275.1 Orycteropus afer afer | reverse complement strand
GTTTTAAACACCAGAGGCTCAGCCTCAAAACTCAAGTCTACATGTCACCACAGTAGGACAAACCGACAGACAAGTTTGTCTTGCTGTTGGAGACCTCTCGTATCACCCCCACCTGGGTCCCTGTGGCTGACTGTACCTCTGTCTGGCTTCCTGGCTTTTAATCCCATTTCTCCTGCTTTTCTGCTCTGCTGTTTTGTGCGTCCCTGAGTTGTCCCTGGGGCTGACTGCTCCTCTGTCCGGGATCCGGGGTTTTATCCCCTTTCTCCTGCTCTCTGGTCCTGCTGCTTTGGGTGGGCCTGAGTTTCCTCTCCTCAACTAATCCCTTTAGCTGATTGCTCTTCTCTCAGGCTTCCTGGCTTTTAATTCCCTTTCTCCTGCTCTTCCCACTGGCTACTTTGGGCGTCACTGAGTTGTCTCTCCTCACCTGTAACCCTGGGGCTGACTGCTCTTCTGTCCGCGTTCCTGGCTTTTATCCCCCATCTCCTGCTCTTCCGGCCTGCTGCTCTGGGCGGGCCTGAGCTTCCTCTCCTCACCTAATCCCTTCAGCTGACTGCTCTTCTCTCTGGCTTCCTGGCTTTTAATCCCCTTTCTCTTGCTCTTCCCGCTTGCTACTTAGGGTGTCCCTGAGTTGTTTCTCCTCACCTGTAACCCTGGGGCTGACTGCTCTTCTGTCCAGGTTCCTGGCTCTTTATCCCCTTTCTCCTGCTCTTCCCGCTTGCTACTTCAGTCTAGGGGGCTTTAAAGATAGTCTGTCCATCATGCTGTAGGAATATAGAGGAGGAAGCCATTTAGTGCCAGGGACATTGGGGAGAGGCTTACAGTGAAGGTGACATTTAATGTAGGTAAGTAGGTAGCTTACTGAGGAGACTTCTTTGGGGGTAGGATCAGCACCTTATACTTACTATGACCCAGTGGGATGAAACAGTACTGATTATATAGTTTCTATTTAATAAGGATGTACTTAGAAATTGAACAATCTCCTGATTCTGTTATCAAAGTTTAACGTTAAAGGCCACTGAACAGTGTAATGACTATATTATATATCCTCTCGTAGGTGAGTGTGACAGGAAATGAACTTTACCTTATGACTTCACATTTGGAGAGCACCAAAGGGCACGCTGAGGAACGAATCAATCAGTTAAAAGTGGTTCTGAAGAAAATGCAGGAGGCACCAGAGTCAGCTACAGCTATATTTGCAGGAGACACAAATTTAAGGGATCAAGAAGTGAGTGACAAAGTTCAATGAAGATTATTGCTGTGGAGACTGATTTTGGTTCCTTTGACCAGAACTATTAAATCTAGGACCTTTGTTTATTCAAAATGTATAATTGACCTTGAAAATGCAATTCAGCAGATATTTATTTAATCTGTGCTATGGGCCCAGTCCACCACTCGTCTGTCAGTTTGTCGTATTATGATGACTTGTATGTTGGCTGTGAAGCTGGAAGCTATGCCACTGGTATTTGAAATACCAGCAGGGTCACCCGTAGTGGGCAGGTTTCAGCGGAGCTTCCAGACTAAGATAGACTTAGAAGAAGGAGGAGGCCATCCAATTCTCAAACAATTGACCAGTGAAAACCTTATGAATAGCAGTGAAACAATGATAAATTACTGGAAAACTTTATGAATAGCCCTGAAACATTGTCTGATACAAGACCTGAAGATGAGCCCCTCAGGTTGAAAGGCACTCAAAATATGACCGGAGAAGAGCTGCCTCCTCAGAGTAGAGCCAACCTTAATGATGTGGATGGAGTAAAGCTTTTGCAACCTCCATTTGTTAATGTGGCATGACTCAAAATGGGAAGAAACAGCTGCAAACATCCACTGATAATCAGAAGATAGAATGTACAAAGTACGAATCTAGGAAAATTGGAAGCTGTCAAAAATGAAATGGAATGCTTAGGGATTGATGTCCTAGACATTAGTGAGCTAAAATGGACTGGTTTTGGCCATTTTGAATCAGACAACCATATGATCTATTATGCTGGGAATGACAAAGAGGAATGGCATGGCATTCATCATCACAAAGAATGTTTCAAGATCTATCATAAAGCACAGTGCTGTCAGTGATAGGATAATATCTATACGCCTACAAGGACGACCAGTTAGTATTAGTACTATTCAAATTTAGACAACTACCAAAGCCAAAGACAAGGAAATTGAAGTTACCCACTTCTGCAGTCTGAAATTGACCAAACATACAGTCAGGATGTGTTGATTATCACTGGTGATTGGAATGCAAAAGTTGGAAAAAGAATCACCAGTAGTTGGAAAATACGGCCTTGGTGATAGAAATGTTGCTGGAGATCACATGATGGAATTTTATGAGACCAACGACTTATTCATCGCAAATACCTTTTTTCAACAACATAAACAGCAGCTATGCACATGGACTTCACCAGATGGAGTACACAGGTTGACTATATCTGTGGAAAGAGGCGATAGAGAAGCTCAATATCTTCAGCCAAAACAAGGCCAGGAACTGACTGTGGAACAGACTTAAAGAAAGCAAAAAAGGTCATTAAGAAGACAGGAAAGGAAGAAAAGACCAAAATGGATGTCAGAAGAGACTCTGAAACTTGCCCTTGGGCAGAGAGCAGCTAAAGCAAATGGAAGAAATGACAGGATAAAAAAAGCTGGACAGAAGATTTCAAAGAGCAGCTCAAGAAGACAGTCAGTTATTATGGAGTGTGCAAAGACCTGGAGTTAGAAAACCAAGAGGGAAGAATATGCTCGGCATTTCTCACACCGAAAGAATTGAAGAAAAAATTCAAGCCTCAAGTTGTAATATTGAACGCTTCTATGGGCAAAATATTGAATGATGCAGGAAACATCAAAAGAAGATGGAAGGAATACATAGAGTCACTGTACCAAAAAGAATTTATCGACGTTCATCCATTTCAGGAGGTGGCATGTGATCAAGAACCAGTGGTAGTGAAGCAAGAAGTCCAAGCTGCACTGAAGGAATTGGCAAAGAACAAGGCTCCAGGAATTGACAGAATACCCATTGAGAAGTTTCAAGAAACAGATGCCACGCTGGGGGCATTAACTTGTCTGTGCCAAGAAATTTGGAAGACAGCTACCTGGCCAACTGACTGGAAGAGATCCATATTTGTACCCATTCCAAAGAAAGGTGATCCAACAGAATATGGAAATTATCGAACAATATCATTACTATCACACAAAAGTAAAATCTTGCTGAAGATAATTCAAAAACAGTTGCAGTAGATATTGACAGAGAACTTCCAGAAATGCAAGCTGGATTCAGAAGAGGACATGGAACAGGAGACATCATTGCTGATGTTAGATGGATCTTGGCTGAAAGCAAAGAATACCAGAAAGATGTTTACTTGTGTTTTATTGACTATGCAAAAGCATTTGATTGCGTGGATCATAACAAATGATGGATAACATTGAGAAGAATCTGAGTTGATTGTGCTCATCAGGAACCTGTGTATGTACCAGGAGGCTGTTGTTCAAACAGAACAAGGGGACACTGCATGGTTTAAAATCAGGAAGGGAGTGTGTCAGGCTTGTGTCTTTTCACCATACTGAATCTGTATTCTGAACAAATAATCCAAGAAGCTGGACTATATGAAGAAGAACGTGGCATCAGGATTGGAGAAAGACTCATTAACAACCTGCGATACACAGACAACTTCGCTTGCTAAAAGTGGGGATGACTTGAAGCACTTAACTGGTGAAGATTAAAGACTTAAGTCTGCAGTGTGGATTACATCTCACCATAAAGAAAATGGAAATACAACTAGACCAATAAGCAACATCACAATAAGTGGAGAAAAGATTGAAGTTGTTAAAGATTTCTATTACTTGGTTCCACAATCAACACCAATGGAAGCAGCAGTGGAGACATCAGACAACATATTGCACTGGGCAAATCTGTTGCAAAAGACCTGTTTAAAATGCTGAAGAGCAAAGATGTTTCCGTGAAGGCTAAGGTGCACCTAACCCAAGCCATGCTATTTTCAGTCACCTCATATGCATGTGAGAACTAAACAATGAACAAGGAAGACTGAAGAAGAGTTGATGCTTTTGAGTTGTGTTTGTAAAGAATACTGAAAGTACTATGAACTGCCAAAAGAACAAACAAATCTGTCCTGGAAGATGTGCAGCCGGAATGCATCTTGAAAGCGAGAATGGCCAAACTTCATCTCACTTACTTTGGTCATGTTGTCAGAAAGGACCAGTCCCTGGAGAAGGATATCATGTTTGGTAAAGTGTAGGGTCAGAGAAAAAGGGGAAGACCCTTAATGAGATGGATGTACACAGTGGCTGCATTGATGGGCTCAACTATAGCAAGGATTGTGAGGATGGCACAGGACCGGGCAGTATTGTGTTGTGTTGTGCACAGGGTCTGTATGAGTTGTGATTGAGTCAACAGCACCTATCAACAACAGTTGTAACTGAGGCAGTGGGTATTCAACTTTCTAAGTTATCTGGCACTCAATGTTAGGAACCTATTTATGGTAAAAGAGGAGGGGCAAATTCCAAACCTCTCTGACTACTTTGATATTTTTATATTGCCTCCTATTTACCAGGCAGCAAAATAATCTTTGTAATATATCTAGTTATTCTGTATTTGTTCATTAATAAATGATTTTTGACATTCTGATTAGAAATGTTGCACTTAGACATGGTAATAGCAAAGATACCTTTTCAAAATAGAGGGAAAAAGACAGAATCTTAGTGTTCTTTGTTTCTCTTTTTCAGGTTATCAAATGTGGTGGTTTACCTGATAACGTTTTAGATGTCTGGGAATTTTTGGGCAAACCTGAGCATTGTCGGTATACATGGGATACACAGATGAACTCTAATCTGGGCATACGCGCTACTTGTAAGCTTCGTTTTGACCGAATATATTTCAGAGTGGCAGCAGAAGGGGACCACATCATTCCCCGAAGTTTGGACCTACTTGGGCTGGACAAACTGGACTGTGGCAGATTTCCTAGTGACCATTGGGGTCTACTGTGCAATTTAGATATAATATTATGAAATGCTTTTCAAATATGAGTTTTAAATGTGCTGTGCAGTTTAGTTACAGATTTTTGCAAAGATAATTTATACCTATCTGGAAAGGTGGATTTATTATGGAAGAGTTGGTATATTAGATCATTGTAACAGGAAAAAATTAAGATTTTGTGGATTGGGTCCTCAGATTTCAGAACTAAATATTAACGTCTGCTTAAAGTAAGGCATGCCCGTTTTCAGAATATGAGGCCTCTTAACGAAGGGACACAAAGCCTATTGGAGCTTTTGGCAGTGCTTATAGACTCATAGATAACATCTGGTTTCCAAGGAGGGACCAGCATTGACTCAGGAGAACTCTACATTGGATTTGTTTTTTTCAATCAGGAACCAAAATAGATAATATTGTAAATAAGTCTTCAAAAAAATAATTTAGTGTCATGAGAAGTTACTGAGTCTTTGGGATTGGGTCTTTTAATTATATTTGGCAAATTTAAACAGCCTTAAAAAGCCATGATCGTCTCTTGATGACAATCCTATGTCAGACTTTATTTCCGTCAGTTCACAGTGCCTAACTGGTAAGTTGTAAATGAAACTTTATGCTTTAAAATTCTTTGTCCTCTTTTATACATAAAAGCAAACTATAGTTAGCTTATTAACATAGGCAAAGTTAGGCTTGAGAATGATTAAAGTCAGGGGCATTAGACTTTTTCTAAGAAAAATGTGTGAAATAGCCTTTTAGCTTGCTACTTGTAAAAATGGAATAATTTTGCAAGAGGTGAATAATGGGTACTTTTAAATTTGCTTTAAAGAACCATTTCCACCAGAGAAATTTACTTTAAATAAAAAATTTTACCTGTTTGTGGCTATTTTAGTAGGTTTTTGTGCCCCTCGGGGCATTAAAACTTTTATCTGCTTCCTGTTTTCTGACTCCACTGCTGCTTTGTGGAAGAAAACAGCTTTCCATGTTGCTTCTAACCATGCCAAGAATTACCAAGAGTATATTGGCTTCCTTATGATAGAAAAAGGAATGCCAGTGGGGATAATTGGAATGAGAAGTGCCAAAATTAACAACTAAAACACCTAAAGGAAACAAGCTAAATTTTTATATGTCACTAAAATTCTTTGTAGTGACAGGTTGAAGGAGTTTTATCTGTTAATCATTGTTTTGATCATTAAAAATAAAAAGTGAAATCTGCTAATACTTTGGTAGCACACATGATGAAGGTAATAAATAAAATACACAGTGGCATATTAGATTGAATAAAGAATTATCAAACTGTTTTATCAACCATGACAGGAATATTCCTTTGTATGACTCACAGCAAGCAAATGATATACCTCTGGTTTACTGCTTATAGTGTTAAAGAAATAATAATTGAAGTGAATATGAACAGTTGAACCACTTTTAGTCTGTTTTCAAGGCAGTAGTTCTCAAACAATTAGTTATTATGAACCGCTAGTTTGCAATGTCGAGTTTTTGGTGGGGATATTTTCTATATATATTTTTTTTAAATTGTGATTTGGGTGAAAGTTTACAGAGCAAATTCATTTTCCATTCACCAGACCATTAACATTTTGTTTGGTGACATTGATTGCAATCCCTATAACATAACAGTTCTCTTCCCACTTCCTCTTTGTGTCCTTTTCTATGCATTCCTGCCCTCTGAGCTATCTCCCTGTGCAAATACTGCCCTTCTGATTTCCATGGTTGCTTGTTCTAAGGAGTATACCTACCTGGTATAAATGTTCCCCTTTTACACCTGGTTTGGCTGGAAGCCACAGGAGTGAGTGCAATTCCAGGCCTGAAAGGTGAGTAGAGGTCATAGTTTTGGTTTCACCAATCTCTATCAGAGCAGTAAGACTGGTCTTTTTTTTTAATGATTTTGAGTTTTGTTCTATACTTTTTTTACTTTGAATCTTAAATTTTTCTAGTAGAGTAGCTTTGCTTACTTACCTTAACTCTTTGGTGAAATTCCTACTCTGACTGAATCTTACACTTAAATAACACTTGGTTCATGCTGAGTACTATCATTTGAATTTAAACATGTAGCCTTGTAGACTAAACAACAGTTTGTACCAACTTCAAAGTAAGAATAGTCCCGATTATTAATCTCCATTTATAATTGAGGAAACAGATTTAGCAGAATTATGTCACTTGTCTAGGGCCCATCCATAACTATTGAGTAAGGGCTTGTTCATTAGGTCTGTGTGACTCAGTCTTAACGTATTGCACTATATGCTTTACAGTCATGGGAACACACTAGAAATGCTCTGGCTTCCTTTTCTGTCTTATGTTAGTGCTTTAACATCTTTGTTATTAGAATACAGTAAACATCCAAGGAAACACAAGTTTTATGATTTATGGTTCAGATCACCACCTTCCCCAAGCTGTGAATGTAATCAGAATACACTAGGCACCTAGTTAACCTGCAAAGCATACAGCTGATCAGCGCCCCTCCCAGCACAGGTTTCCATTGGCATCAGAAGGCAGCATGAATACAAAGTGCATAAACCAAAGCCAAACTCACTGCCATTAAGTAGACTGCAGCTCATAAAGGATGTAAATCTTTATGGAAGCAGACTGCCTCATCTTTCTTCCACAGAGCAGCTGGTGGGTTCATGCCACCAGCCTTTTGGTTAGCAGCCAAATACCGTGCCCACTACACCACGTGGTGCTCAAATAGGAGCCCCTGTGGCAATGGTTAAACACTGGGCTGCTAACTGGAAGGTCGGTGGTTGGAACTCCCACAGCCACGGTAGAAAAGACCTGGTCATCTGCTTCCATAAAGACTTCAGCGTGGGAAACCATATGAGGCAGTTCTACTCTGTCATTCAGGGTCGCAATGAGTCGGAATCCACTCAGTGGCACATAACAAGATTCAAAGAGGCTCCCTCCCGCCAGAGGAGGGGGGACGTGTAGCTGAGGTGATTGAGCCTTAGGGAACACATTCCCAAAGGGTCTTTGAATCAGATAGTGCTCCTAGGCCTGTCTTGAGCCATTCTACCAGGCATTTGGAAGGAGCACTCATCCGCATGTCTGGTCAGCACCATGGTTGTGGGGAAGAAGTTGGTGTAGGAGACGAGCTGGGGACGTGAAGGCTGCCCTCCTTCCAGACAGTCCTGTCTTCCTTTTTGGTCACCTGCGAGGTGGGAATCTTTGGTCAGAGTGCCCATCTTTAGAGCACTGGCTGTGTTGGGTTGGGACTGCTGCGGGCGCCTGTCAGTGACTGGGTGTGTGTGCGCGCGTGCGTAATTGTGGCGGCTGAACGGCCTCGAATCACTGGCGTGCGCTTTCCCAGCACCTGCGTAACTTTCCCCGGAGCGCTGATGAAAACTCTATTGTTTGCATCCTTGCTAGATTGGTGCTGCCCTAGGAGGGCCGGAGTGGCAGCGCACAGAATGGGGCCCCGAAAGGTGGCTGCAGTCGCTGTCATTAGTCGGGGTAAGAGCGCAGTAACCTCAGTCTTTCTCTGGTTGGGTAATTGTCTCGTGTGGAGCCAGACCCTAGGGAAAAGGAAGCGAGTGTTTTGGTCAGATGGGACGGTACCTCCTTTCTGACAGCAGGTGAGCGCAAGAGTGTGTGTATGTGTGTAAGGCCTGGAGATGACGAAGAAGAGGAGCAGGTGGGACACCGAGTGATTTGCGGGCAACATCCTGCAGACAGTAAGTGCAATATCCTACTTCCCAGCCCTTTGGCCAACTGTTGAGAAAGGTTGTACGGGTTGTTTAGCTGCAGTGTTTACTGGTCACTATGGCGTAGTAGCCTTTCTTCAAAATTTTTTTGAAAATTCCCTCCTACAATGTAATATCCTCAATAAAACCATTATCATACCGTCTTGCTCAGTATATTTTCACTTCCAGAAAACTGAAATATTTTGTTAATTCAGTATAGTCAACTTCCTTGTCTACAATCTACTAAATATCCAAATTCAAGGTGCTAAATAATTAACATTTTATTATAGTACAGAAAAGGAGTTTTTTTCTATAATGTATATACTCTTATGACTGTGCTACTGGCTTAGTAGTCTTCTTCCCCTTACATTAGGCTTTCCTGTCCACCCCTATGCTGCAGTTGCTCTTCCCAAATTCCAAAGAAACTTTTTCTAAACTCATTTTACTAAATCTCTCTGCAACATTTCACCCTGTTGACCATTCTCACTTTCTTGAAACAAGTTCCTTTCTTGATACTGAAGTATGATTCTTTAGTCTTCTTCCAGCCTTCCCTTTCTAAAGCAGATACAAGATCATGTCACTCCTTTGCTTAAAAATCTTTGATGTCTCTCTCCCCTTGTCTTACCTCTTGTCTGTCAGTTTGTTGTACTTAGGTGGCTTGCATGTTGCTGTGAGACTGGAGGCTATGTCGCCAGTATCTCGAATACCAGTAGGGTCATCCATGGTGGCAAAGTTTCAACAGAGCTTCCAAACTAAGACAGACTGGGAAAAAGGCAGGGCAATCCACTTCTGAAAGAATTGGGAAGTGAAAAACTTTGCAGATAGCGGTGAAACACCTTACAGATAGCAGTGAAACACTGTGTGATATGTTACTGGAAAACTTTATGAATGGCCCTGAAACTTTGTCTGATATAGTGCTGAAGAAATTGGAAGGCATCTAAAGGTTGGAAAGCACTCAAAATTCGACTAAGGAAGAGCTGCCTTCTCATAGTAGAGTCCACCTTAATGGAGTGAAGGTTTTGGGACCTTCATTTGCTAATGGGGCATGATTCAAAATGGGAAAAAAAAGATTAGCTACAAACATTTATTAATAATCAGAACATGCAATGTACAAAGTATGAATCCAGGAAAATTGGAAGTTGTCAAAAATGAAATGGAACACATAAAGATCTATATTCTAGGCATTAGGGAGATGAAATGGACTGGTACTGGCCATTTTGAATCAGACAATCATGTGATCTACTGTGCCAGGAATGACAAATTGAAGAATGACATTACATTCATCATCAAAAAGAACATTTCAAGATCTAATCTGAAGTACAGTGCTGTCAGTGACAGTAATATCCACATGCCTACAAGGAAGACCAGTTAATATGACTATTGTTCAAACTTACACACCAACCACCAAAGCAAAACAAGAAGAAATTTAAGATTTTCACCAACTTCTGCAGTCTGAAATTGAACAAACATGCAATCAAGGTGTATTATAATTACTGGTGATTGGAATGCAAAAGTTGGAAACAAGAATCATCAGTGGTTGGAGAATATAACCTTGGTGATAGAAATGATGCTGGAGATCGCATGATAGACTTTTGCAAGATCAATGACTTATTCATTGCAAATACTTTTATCAACAACATAAGCAGTAGCTGTATACATGGATCTCACCACATGGAATACACAGAAATCAAATTGACTACATCTGTGGAAAAAGGTGATGGAGAAACTCAATATCATCAGTCAAAACAAGGCCAGAGCTGACTGTGGGAGAGACCATTAATTGCTCATAAGCAAGGTCAAGCTAAAGCTGAAGGAAATTAAAAAAAGTCCACGAGAGCAAAAATATGACCCTGAGTATATCCAACCTGTATTTAGAGACCATCTGAAGAACAGATTTGACAAATTGAACACTTTGATTGCAAGTTTGGTCAATTTCAGACTGCAGAAATTGGTAGAAAATCTTTAATTTTTTCATCTTTGGCTTTAGTGCTACTATAACAGAAATACCACAAGTCAGTGATGTTAAGAACAAAATTTATTTTCTCTCTATTTATGAAGCTAGAAGTCCAAAATCAGGGCACTGGCTCTAGGGCCAGGATTCCTCTTTCAGCTCTAGTGGAAGGTCCTTTTCTCTTCAGCTTCTATTCCGTAGCAAACTTCATGTGGCTTGGCATCTGTCTTGCCCTATCTTGGCTTCTTTTCATGCTTCATCTGCTCCTGTTTGTATCTCAAAAGAGATTGGCATAAGACACACCTGACATCAATACTACCTCATTAACATAAGAAAGAAAACCCTATTCCCAAATGTGATTATAGGTATAGTAGGATTTATGACACATATTTTTTAGGGGCAAAATTTAATCCATAGCAATGGTCCTTTACTATTTCATTTTGGTCTACCTTTTCAGCCTCAGGTGTGATTACTCCCCATTCTACATTCCAGCCATTAAAAAAAAAAAAAAAATTCATAATATGCCACCATTTGCAAAATTCCATGTCTTCTATTCTAGAAAGCCTAGAATGCCTTTCTTCAGCAAACAACATTCATCCATAGGGACATAAGTTAAATGTCACAGTCTGAAGCCTTCCCTAATGCTCATAGTCCCTCATTATTTGTTGCCAGTCCAGCTCTTTTGTTATGCCCTGTTATATGATTTATCCCATTTCCATGTAAGTAGTATATGCTCCTGCAGAGCAGGGACTGTTTTACTTTTCACATGCATATTTGCTTTAAAAAAAAAAAACTAACAAATTTAGTTAGTTCTCAAAAATTATAGTGAAGACTTTAATTCTAATTTCCTCCTCTCTCATCTTTTAGTTTGAGTAATATTTTTCTTAGTATTTACCAATAATTGCCAATTCCTAGCTTACCAATGGTTCTTGGGTGTCTTTGTGTTCAGTTTTAGTGAGAATCTTTGGATGGTAAGGCACATTGGTGGTTCAGTGGTAGAATTCTCACCTTCCATGCAAGAGACCCATGTTCAATTCCTAACCTATGCACCTCATGTGCATCTGTCATTGGAGGCTTGCATGTTGCTATGATGCTGGACAGTTTTCAGTGGAGCTCCCACTTTAAGATGGACTGGGTAGGAAGAAAGTCTGGCAGTCTACTGAAAATTAGGCAGTGAAAACCTTATGGGTCACATTGGTATCATCTGCAACCAATCATGTAGCTGGCACAAGATGAGGCAGTGTTTTGTTCTGTTGTAAACAATGTTACCATGAATTGGGAGCCAACTCACAACAGCTAACAACAACATGGATGGTAAATTCAGTGTTGATCTAAAAAAAGTCTTTATTTTGTTGTTACTCTTTAGTGTTAACTTTTTGTTGTTGCTAAGTGCTGTCAACTCACAATGAATTGGAACTGTGTACATATGTATGACAAAATGAAGCACTGCCCAGTCCTGTGCTTTCCTCACAATCATTGATATGTTTGAGCCCATCATTGCAGCAACTTTGTCAATCCATCTCATTGAGGAGTTTCCTCTTTTTCACTGACCCTTTACTTTATCAAGGAGCTCGGTGGTGGTGGCGTAGTGCCTAAGGCTTTTGACTGCTAACCAGAAGGCTGGTAGTTCAAACCTGCCAGCCACTCCTCAGGAGTAAGATTTGGCAATCTACTTCCATAGTGATGTCGCCTTAGAAATCCAAGGATGGGTTGCTATGAGTTGGATCCGACTCAATGGCAGTGAATTTGTGTTTTTTTTTTTTTTTTTTTTACTTTACCAAGCATGATGTTCTTATCCAAGGATTGATTGTTCCTGACAACATGTTCAAAGTACATAAGATGAAGTCTCAATATCCTCACTTTTAAGGAGCATTTTGGCTGTACTTCATCCAAGACAGATTCATTTATTCTTCTGACAGTCCATGGTATATTCGGTTTCTTCACCAACACCATAATGCAAAGCCATCAATTCTTCTGTAATCTTCCTTATTTATTGTCCAGCTTTCACATGCATATGAGGTGATTGAAAATACCATGGTTTGAGTCAGGTACAACTTAGTTCTCAAAGTGACATCTTTGCTTTTGAACACTTTAAAGAGGCCTTTTGCAGCAAATTAGTGTTGATTTAGTGGTATAAATTTCTTGGTTGATGACTTTTTGTCCTTCAATATTTTGAAGGTGTATTTCCATTATCTTACAACATTTATTTACAGTTTCTAATGAAAACAATAGGAGTTCTGGCATCATAGTTCCTAAGGCACTTGACTGCTAACCAGAAGGCTGGTGGTTCAAACCCATCAGCCACTCCTCGGAAGGAATATGGGGCAATCTACTTCCATAGTGATACCACCTCGGAAACCCAAGGAGGGGTCGCTATGAGTCGGGTCTGACTTGACGGCACATAACAACAACAACAATGAAAATAATGTTGTCACTCTAGTTGTAATCTTTCTTCTCTGGTTCTTCATAAGCTTTGTTTTTGGTTTTCTTCAGTTTCATTTCAGTGAATAAAGATGTGGTAGTAAGGTTATGTGTCAACTTGGCTGGGCCTGGTTTTGAGTGGCTTGGCAGCTGGTTTAGTTAGTTATTCCCTGTAATGAAACTGACAGTCACCTCCATGGTGGAATCTGCCACAAGTAGTTGAGTAGCTGCTTTAGAGATGTGGTCTGCTTCCAGTATATAAGGAGAAGCTTTGGGAATAGTCTGCAGCTTTTGGCACGCTTGGACCCTGCATGTAGCCAAGTTGTCAAATCAGCAGCTTGCAATGTTTCCTGCTGATCTTAGGACTGTCTCTGGACTTGAACTAGTGGCCTGTCATGGTGTTTGGTAATCTGGGGACTGTGCCACTTATTTGTTGACTTTGGGTTTGTCAGCCTTAGCAGCCAGCAGCTGCCTGAGTTAAGAAAAGCCTCCAGCTTCAGTGGGTCAGGAGCAAGAGGCAGAGCTGAAGCTCAAGGTCAAGGGGCTTTCACCCAGCCCCTAGAACTGGCACTTTGAACTTGGACTTCTAGCCTCCGAAACTATAAGAGAATAAACTTTTGTTTGTTAAAGCCACCCATTTGTGGTATTTACTGTTAGAGAGGCACTAGATAACCAAAACATGAGGAATAGATTTTTTTTTTTTTTTCCTTTAAGTCCTGCTCAGAACTTTTTGTACTTTCTGAACCTGAGAATTTTTGTCTTTCGTGTATTTGGGAAAAGTCTCGGCCATTATTCCTTCACATCTTCATTCTTCCCAATTCTCTTTCTTTTAGGAGCCACAAGGAAGTTTATGTTGGGCCGTTTGTTCTTTCATGATACTTAGTCTATTAATGAAAAGTATATCCTTCAATATTTCTGCATATTTGTTTTTCAGATGAATTTTATTACGTACTTAAAGCATTCTGTTGACTTTCATTCTTTATTTGTTAACCTAACATATTGATATCTTTAATATTTATTGTCTTTCCAGGTTAAACAAGGTTTCACTCTCCATTGATTCATATCATCCATGATCTTTCCTGGTACAGTTTTATGATTGTATTTAAAAAGATTCTCTGTCACATCTTAAGTCATCGGTGTATTAAAGTTTTGGGTCATGCCTAGAAATGGTTAACTCTTATTAGTACATTTTATATCTCTCTATATATTTGTATATATGTTTGTCTGCTGTGTATAGAGATGTAGTTTTCTCTGAGGACTTTGTTCATCTTTCAACAGCTTGGTTGTATTAACCCCAGTGCTAATCTTTATTTTTTTGGTGGTCTAATGTGTTGTGCTTTCTCCACCATTTCCTCAATATGATGATTCTCGAAAAATTGAGAAAGGAAAAATTTTGAGCTTTTTCTCTATATTTTCTCCCAGTCATTTCCTGATTTGCCATTTGGAGCCTCATAGAATCTGCTTACTACCATTCCACACAAATGCCCTTTTCATGTTTAAAACCCAATTCTGGATTGTGTTTCCCTTAATTCTGTGTTATCTCCTAATAGGGAGTTATTTCATCCTGTAATTATAAAGCATTATTTTTGTTGCCAGTAAATCCTTCAGTAGTCCTCTCTGTTGCTTGGCATAGATTTGTTAGAACTTATTTTGCTTTATCAGTTTACAGTGGAGAGTCAGAGCATAGAATATAGTGTGGAGAAACTGCCAAATTTTTATATTCTTGGCTTGGCACCTAACTAAATATGTTATCTAGATTTCCTGTGCCTTATCTTCTCATCTGCTGATGAGGATTTGTGGCTTGAGAGCCTTTTGTAGATGCAGGAGCAGCTGGTCTAAGACTCCTCTACAGGTCTTTCTGAACGCTTTCTTTTCTATGTTACCCTCCAGGTTCAAGCAGGTGAGCAATGAAGGAGTGTGACTCATGATGGTTTATGAACCTAAAGTGCTGAAAATGAGAAAGGTCAGGAAAAAGCCACTCTGGATCATTTTCATCTTTTATATTTCTTATCCACTGAGAATTAGAGGTTTCTTTTTGGAGAAACTGGAAAGTAACTTCTGATTAGCTGCAGTGTTTCAACAGATACAATTACACTCACTATCTCTTGGGGATAACAATAGCTGACTTAGCTCTCTCAGAATGATGTTGGGAGGCTCAAATAATACCATGTTTGTAAAATTGCCTTGTGAATAGAAAGGGCTATAAAAATGACCATTTATATTGATAATAATGATGATAGTACCAACTATATATGTATTTTCTTCTTACTAACAGATGGATGATGAAGATGAAAGACTACAGCATTCAGTATGGATTACACTTCACATAAAACAAAAATCCTCACAACTGGACCAATAAACAACATCATGATAAATGGAGAAAAGATTAAAGTTGTCAGGAATTTTGTTTTACTTGAATCCACAATCAACAGCCCTGGAAGCAGCAGTCAAGAAGTCAAATGGTGCATTGCACTGGGTAAATCTGCTGCAAAAGACCTCTTTCAAGTGTTAAAGAGCAAAGATGTCACTTTGAAGACTAAGGTGAGCCTGACCCAAGCCACAGTATTTTCAGTATCCTCATCTGCATGTGAAAGCTGGACAATGAATAAGAAAGACCCCATAAGAATTGATGCATTTGAATTGTGGTGTTGGGGAAGAATACTGAAAATACAATGGACTGCCAGAAGAAGCAAGAAATCTGTCTGAAGAAGTGCAGCTGGAATGTTCCTTAGAAGTGAGAATGGCCCAAATTCTTCTCACCTGCTTTGGTCATATTCATCAGAAGGGATGAATCCCTGGAGTAGGATATCATGCTTGGTAGAGGGTCAGCAAAAAAGGGGAAAGCCCTCAATGAGATGGATTGACACAGTGGCTACAACTAACAGTGTGCTCAAGTATAACCAGGATTGTGGAGGATGGTGCAGGAGCAGGCACTGTTTCTTTTTGTTGTATGTAGGGTTGCTGTGAGGTGGAGCCAAATTGATGGCACCTAAAAACAATAGGATGGATTATTAACTGACAGTATTCTACTTCGTTTCCATTTTGTTCCTTTTCTGTCACAGGGAATAAGCGGGCAATCATTTACCTAATGCCAGAGAGGTAAATTCTAAAGGAAAACCTTTTGACCCGCTGATCATAGGTTTGCTGATGTATGGAATGGAAAGACTGAACAGTCTTGGGACTGATGAACTATTTGCCTGATGTAGAAGTTTAGTAATCACCAGCTGTGTTCAGGATATGACACAAAGCCAATTCACCTTCATTAACCCAGAAGAACATGCAGCATCTGAACCTGAATACCACAGAGCACCTGGTTGGGTTTTGCTGCATAATTGCTGGCAGAGGGTGTCTGCACTTGGACCTTGGACAGGTGGCCTTTCCTTGGACATTTGTTCTAAAGGTGACGATTTAATATTATAAGACAGGACAATGCATCTAATTGGTTAGCAGGGGTGACCTCCGTTAGATAAAAACTGAATTTAGGGAGATACCAAAGTGCTGAAACAATAGAAAGCTAAACTGTGCCTATAATAAGGAAAATTATTTAAAGCCCCATGATGTACACTCAGTTGTGTCACTAGGGTTGGTGTCACCTAGCTCCACCATGGACCCCATCCTGTATCAGACCATACAGAATCCTTCATAAAGTTTTTTGTACTAATGTTGCTTGTAAATCGTAATTCCTGTATATCACTCCTTGTTTTCCTTTAATTACTACTTCATTCTCAAAAAAAAAGTTAATTGGTGTAGGTTCACAAATACCAATTCTCACCATATTGTAGCTAAAACACCAGAACATTTGATGAAATCAACGACTATGAAAACACTGGCAACAAGGAAAATACCAGTCCTTGCTTATAGTGCATGCATCTGAAACCACATAATTCAAGCGTCACTGTAATTGAGCAACAACCACAGCCATGACAGGAGTACATTAGAAGGTTCAAAAAGTAAATTAGCCTAGAGTTTTAGCCTGGTAGGTATTTTGATACATGTAAGCTGGACTTCCAAAAATCTTTCGGTTGTATTGTCTAACTATAGGGATATTTCTATGAAAGATAATAAATCTGAGTTCCCGCAGAGAGCGCAGTGAGAAGGAGAGCTTGGTCTGAGGCCCCCGAGGGCCGCTGGGCCCTCCAGGCCCTCCGGCCTTGCGGTGGGGTCCAGCTGCAGCCACTGTGCTGCGGAGACTCGGAGCCCTTGCCGCGGCTGCCCATTGGACTGGAAATGACTTTAAATGGAATTGTTAGACCACTTCTAGAAACGACATCACGAGTGACACGCCCACGTTTGTTCGGTGGATTACGGGAAATGGAGAAGACTGTGAGGAAGAAGAGAAGGTGGTTCTGTGCCACACTGATCATACTTAGAAGACATTTCCATATTATAACCATTGTTCTGTGGGTACATTTTATTCCACTACTGGATATGTAGTTGACAATAAAAGTATGTTTTTTGAAATAATCTAGTCTTCTGGGATGTTCTTAAGTGCCTGGTACATGTTAAAAGTAGAGGTAGTAAAATATCACTTTGTACATATCTTTTTTGCTAAAGTTCATAGGAAATGCTGTCTTTCTGGAATGAGATTGTTAAACCACCTCTGAGCAGTATATTAGTTAGCGTCTGTACTTATTCAATGGTTTGGAAGAGGTGGGAGGTAAGGAACTACGAAAAAAAAAATCTAATATGTTCATACTTGCACAGTCTCTCTCAGACAAACCATTTTCTGTATGTTATATGCATTTTTTTTTTTTTTTGCTGTGTATAGTGTATATAATGGACAAATGAGTCCTAATTTTGCAACATCTGGTGGTCTCTAGATGTTAAAGAGGTTGCTAGTGTATGGCAGTGTAGAGTTAGTAAAATTAACACATTTTGTACACTTTGTGTTGAATGCATAGAAATGTCTGTCTTTTATAAATGACTTTTGGATATGAATTTGGTCAGCCACTACTAAGCATTACACATACCTATACTTGTTTGATGGATTGGTGGTGGAGAAGGAAGTCAGGAGAGGGAATTAAGACCAAAGTGGTCATACTGAGAAGATATCTCGAATTACAGCCATTGTTAGGTGTGTGCAGTTTGATTTAACAGTACTGTGTACATAGTGAAGTTCTTATTTGAAATATCTAGTCTTGGGCAATCCTACTTCTGTAGTGATACTGCCTCGGAAACCCAAGGAGGGGTCGCTATGAGTTGGGGCCGACTCGATGGCAAATAACAACAACAGTCTTTCTAGATGTTTCGAAGTGCTTGATTATTTAAAAGTAGAGGTAATAGGATGACATTTTGTAAATATGCATTTTAAAATTGATGGGAAATACTGTCTTTGGAAATGGAATTGTTAAACACCTCTGTGAACTCTACTTGTTTATTACTTGTTCAATGGGTTAAGGGAGGTGGGAGGCTAGAGATTGCAAAAGGTGATTTGTTAGTATATACTAGAAATTTTCATATTATCCATTTCCCTATATGATATGTGCATTTCATTTAACTTTGCTATAGATGGTGTGTGTATATATTGGACAAATGAGTCCTAATTTTATAATATATAGTCTCTAGATATTAAAGAGGTTGCCAATGTATAACAAAAGTAGAGTTAGTAAACTAACACATTTTGTATACTTTGTGTTAAAATTCATAGAAAGGTTGTCTTTAAAAAAAAGACTTTTGGAAATTGTGGTGAGGAGCTCTGGTAGCACAGTGCCTAAGGCACTTGACTGCTAACCAGAAGGTTGGCGGTTCAAACCCACCAGCCACTCCTCGGAAGGAAGGTTGGGCAGTCCTACTACTGTAGTGATACTGCGTTGGAAACCCAAGGAGGGGTGACTATGAGTCGGGGCCGACTCGATGGCACAAAACAACAACAACAACAAATTACTTAGTGTGGCTTTTCCACCCATAAGTCTTTGTAAACTCCAATGTGGGATTTGCTGTGAGCAACTGAGGAGCTCCTGATTGTAAATGTTATCCACCTGGGTTATTTCTGTTGGGCGTGGCACAATGCAATGTTATGGGAGGTTCACTCTCAGGTGCTTAGAATTCTGTTGTTATGATTGATTGGTTTGGCCGCTCTGCCAAACTCAAAGGGAGGCCTCCTAGAGGCAGAACTCTCTCTGACTGCTGGTTGAGGAAGACGCGCTGCTGAAAGAGACATGCAATCTTGAAAGAGACACGTGCTGCTGGGAAAGAGATGCAAGAGACACGCATTGCTGAGACACTGAGGGACATGCATTGCTGGGGGAGAGACTATGAGAGACTTGGCTGAGAGACGGTGGGCTGGGAGAGAGACTGAGCGTTTTTTTTCTGAACTTGAATTGTAGCCTGGTGCTTCCCTAATAAACCCCATAATCTGTGAGTTGTGTGTGACCAGTGCAGCGAATTATCGAACCCAGGAGAGAGGTGGTAGGTACTTTGGGAGGAATGGTTGGAGAAAGGGCTGGAGGGGGGCAGCATGTCTGGCCTTGCAGGAATAGGCCTTGGGCTATTGGTGGTGATTCTGCCTTCCTCTTATGGGGTTCTAGGAGGTCAGAAGATGTGGCCTCCCTGCCCTTTTTGCAGAAATGAAATAGTAAAACCACATTTAAGTGACACATGTGCCTATACTCATCCACTGGGTGGTGGTGGAGAGCAGTTGGAAGAAATGAATGAATGATACTAGACCAGAATGTTCCTATTTAGACAATGTTCCTATTTAGAAGACACTTTCAGATATAACCCTTGTTACATGTGTGTAGTTTATTCAGCACTACCATGCATTATAGTGGACAAACTTAAGTCCTTTTTGAAACATCTAGTCTTTCTAGATGTTTAGAAGTACACAAAGTATATTAAAAGTAGAGATAGTAAGTAACATATTTTGTAGACATCCTTTTGTTAAAATTCATATGAAATATTTTCTTTTGGAAATGAAATGGCCAAACCACTTCTCTGAGAAGTACACATCGTGAGGAGGGAGAAGAAAGTGCAAAGAGCTCTGTATCCTTATAGCGAGGTAAGACTAACCATTGTCCCATATGTTCTGTGTGTTTTGTTTTATTTTACTGTATATAGTGTATATAAAGGACAAGTCCTAATTTTAAAACATCTAGTCTTCCTAGATATTAAAGAGATTGCCAGTGTATGAGAAAAGTAGAGTTAGTAAACTAATACATTTTGTGTTGAAATTCATTGGAAAGGCTTTTGAAAAATGACTTGTGGAAGTGAAATTGTTGACATCCCATCTAAGCATTACAGATGCTTATATTTGCCACTGGGTTGAGAGAGTGAGAAGGGGTGGGGTTCTAGACCAGAATGCTTATTTGGAAGACATTTTCATATTCTAGCCTTTGTTACAGATGTGCAGTTGATTCAGTGCTACTGTGTGTATAGTTGACAAATTTAAGTCCTTATTCGAAACATCTAGAAATAGTCTTTCTAGATGTTTAGAAGTGCAAAATATATATATATATATATATATATATATATATATATATAATTTTTTTCTGTTAACTCATAGGAATGGTTGTATTTTGGGAATGGAATTGTTAACTTTGATGTCTTGGAGGCAGTCTACTGGGTAGTGGGGGTGGGTGGGAGAGGTACAGAGGGAAGGGTTCTATGCCCATGAGTTAGACAAATTCAGATAGTCTAAACATTGTTTTATATGCATATTTTAGTTACTATTGCTGTTTTAAAGAACAAATAAGCCCTTATACCCAAAGTATAAGTTGTTGTTGTTGTTGTTATGTGCCATTGAGTCAGACCCGACTCATAACGACCCCTCCTTGGGTTTCCGAGGCAGTATCACTATGGAAGTAGATTGCCCCATCTTCCTTCCGAGGAGTGGCTGGTAGGTTTGAACTACCAGCCTTCTGGTTAGCAGTCAAGTGCCTTAGGCACTGTGCTAGTAAAACAAATCTCTTTAGGAATGTCCTTTTGTTAGTTTATAGGAACCACTGTCTTTTCGAGTGAAATTTATAATTCCACCTCTTGGAGCTAGAGGTATTTCTGTACTTAGTCATTGAAATGGTGGAAGAAGGAGAAAAGTAAGGGTGAAGGGAAGGGCTTTTGGCTGGTATCTCATATCTAGAAAACAATTTACATTATAACCATAAGTCTATAAAGCACCTGTGTTTATTGTAGACATTGTTTATTATTTTGCAGCATCTAAGCTTTTTTTTATATATTTAAAGTGACTGAAAAAGGCAAAGGGGACCAGAACAGGTCGAGAAGTCAGCTGCAGGGACCCAGGTGAGAAAAGGGAACCCAGGCCATGCCCCACAAGCAGCAAGGTGGGCAGGCAGGGAGAAGACAGAAAAGGCAAAGGGGACAAGAATAGATCAAAGAGTCAGCTGCAGGGATCCAGGTAAGGGTGGTTGGAGGCATCCAACAGCTAAGGGAGACAAACTTGTCTGTTGATTGGTCCTACTGTGGTGACATGTTGCTGTGAGTCTTGAGGCTGTGCCACTGGTGTTTCAAACCCAGTGGGGTGCACATGGTACACAGGTATCAGCCCGGCTTGCAGACTGAGACAGACTAGGAAGAAGGAGAATGCCATCCGCTTCTCAAAGAATTGGCCAGGGAAAACCTTATGAATAGCAGAGAAACACTGTCTGATACATTAATGCACAATTTTATGAATAGTCCAGAAACATTGTCCAATATAGAGGAGGAAGATAGGTCACTTAGCTTAGAAAGCTCTCAAAGTATGACTGGGCAAGAGCTGCATAAACCTTACTCATATGGATAAGGCAAAGCTTTCAAGACCTCCATTTGCAGACATGGCACCACTCAAATTGAGGAGGAACAGCGGCAAACCTGCATTAATAATCAGAACATGGAATATATGAAGTATGAATCAAGGAAAATTGGAAGTTCTCAAAAATGAAATGGAATGCATAAAGATTGATATCCTAGGCATTAGTGAGCTGGAATGGACTGGTTTTGACCATTTTGAATCAGATAATGATTATGCCGGGAACAATAGTTTAAAGAGGAATGATGTAGCATTCATCATCACACAGGATGTTTCAAGATCCGTCCTGAAGTACAGTGCTGTCAGTTACAGGATAATATCCATACACCTAGAAGGAAGACCCATTAATACGACTATTATTCAAATTTATGCACCAACCACCAAAGCCAAAGATGAAGAAAATGAATATTTTATCAACTCTTGCAGTCTCAAATTGACTGAACATACAATCAGGATGTGTTAATTATCACTGGTGACTGGAATGCAAAAGTTGGAAACA
>NW_006921842.1:1420731-1431142 GCF_000298275.1 Orycteropus afer afer | reverse complement strand
GGAAGCAGCAGTCAGGACGTTAGACGTTGTGTAGCACTGGGCAGGTCGGCTGCGAAGGAACCCTTTCAAGAGCTGAGGAGCAAGGATGTCTCCTTGAGGACTAAGGTGTGTCTCACATAGGCCATGATATTTCCAGTCACCTCGTATGTATGTGAGAGCTGGACAATGAATAAGGAAGACCAAAGAAGAGTTGATGCTTTTGAGTTGTAGTGCTGGTGAAGAATGGTGGAGGTACCATGGACTGCCAAAAGAACTAACAGATCTGTCCTGGAGGAAGTGCGGCCGAGATGCTCCTTGGAAGCAAGGATAGCCAAACTTCGTCTCACCTACTTTGGTCATGTTGTCAGAGGGGACCACTCCCTGGAGAAGGATGTCATGCTTGGTAAGGTGGAGGGTCAACGAAAGAGGTGAAGGCCTTCGACGAGATGGATTGACACGGTGGCTGCAACAATGGGCTCAAATATAGCAAGGATCATGGAGCTGGCATGGGATTGGGCAGTGTTTCGTTCTGCTGTGCATGGGGTCATTGTGAGTTGTGAGTCGGAAACGACTCGACAGCACCTAACAACAACAACAAATCTTTTTAGATATCTTGAGGTGACAATGTATGATAAAAAAGTAGTACTGAGTTAACCAATTTGTAAGTATCTTTTTGTTATAATTAATAGAGAAGCATCTTGGACATGGAATCTTTATACCACCTCTGAGCAGTACATATCAAGATTGATTAGTTTGGCTGCAAAGGGGCAGAAGGAAGTGCAAGGGGAGGGATGTATGCACATGAGTCCATATTTACATTTTGATGACCATGGATGTATGTGTGCATCTCTTGGCTGTACTATAGGATACATTGTTAAATTCAATGTAAACACCTTGCTAATATTTTAATAGTTAGAGATCTGATAATGAATTACCTTAGAAGCATTATACTTACTGTACTCTTGCTTTGTGTTTCATTTTAAATTGAGCATTAAGGGAATGCAGTATTATAGTTGTAACTCCTGGTATCTTTATTTAGAGTCCTGTTACTATTTTGTCCTTTATGAAATTTTTGTCCCCAAGAAAGGCAGGATTTTTTTTCTTCCTTATCCAGTCAGTATAGTGTATTCTTGGTTGACAAAATACTCATGGCATTGGGACTTTGAATTGGCAAATATTCATGATGTGTGAAAAAGCATGAATCCATACTGTGTGACCTCAACAGCCTGAAAATATATCCTCACTTGTGTATGTAGATGCATAGGATATAAAAGGACAGTCAAACTATAATCATCAAAATGATTTTGGATGCCTTTTGTGTGCTTTGCTTCTTGTTCTTTGCTTTTCAGTTTTCTATAATGCACATGTTTTAAAAGTTTGAAAAGAAAAAAAAATGTTATTTACCTGCATGGAGTCCCCCTTGCTTGTCGAGTAAAGTGTGCTTGTTCACATGTCAAAAATAATAGTAATAATAATAAATTTATGCTGCAATACCACACAAAATCTTTATAGACACTCATTTTAGTGTCACCCCCCTGACAGTGTCACCTGGTACAGTCTTCAGCTGACACACCCCTCTAGTGATGCCACTGTGTATACTGAAGGTTTCACCTCTGGAAACTTTCTGCTCAATTTAGGAGCAGTATCTCTAGGAGTAGAAAACTGTTTTGTATTTTACAATACAAGGCAGTGACTTAATCTGACCACAATTTGGAAAACTACAGTAAATATTATACTGTAACAATTTTCCTTCCTCTCAGCATATACAACATATTATATATATATATATATATGTAAATTCAATGCCTTCGAGTCGGATCCGACTTGTAGAGACCCCTCCTTGGGTTTCCGAGGCAGTATCACTATGGAAGTAGGTTGCCCAACCTTCCTTCCAAGGAGTGGCTGGTGGGTTTAAACTGCCAGCCTTCCGGTTAGCAGTCAAATGCCTTAGGCACTATGCTACCAGAGCTCCTTTTGTTATACACACACACGCACACACACACATATACATATATGAATCTTTTCACCGAGTGGTGTATGTCTTTGAATTTTGAATTGTTCTCTAGGAGATCACCTAGTTCCTTTCTAGGTTATCTTTTCTTGACTCCTTAACTACAGGGTGCTCTGGAGGTACATCCATGGCTTGCAGCCAGGCCTAAAGTTGAAGACTGTCTCAGGAAAGACACTTTTTGTCAAAGTAGTGGCTGATGAAGCAAAGCCCACCCCTCCAGGCAAAAAAAAAAAACAAAAACAAAAACCCAGTGCCATCAAGTAGATTCTGACTCATAGTGAGGCTATAGAATTGCTCCATAGAATTTTCAAGGTTGTAAATCTTCATTGAAGCAGACTGTCTCATCTTTCAGCCACAGAGAAGCTGATGTGTTTGAACTCTTGACCTTTTGGTTCACAGCCCAATGCTTTAACTACTACACCACCAGGGCAAGAGAAAGCAAATACTAAAAAGAAGAGAACATCTCCTGCACCCCAGTGGCTAAACTGAAATAGGAATGCAGCTCTGTCTACTATGAGTTCACTACCTCTAAAAAGCAGGGGTTCACAAACTCAGTTTTATTAGTAATGGACAATTGAGGACAAGTATGAATACAGCCTGCTTTTAATAGTTGTTGTGGGTTGAATGGTGTCCTCTGAAAAGATACATTGAAATCTTAACTCTTGGTACCTGTGAATGTGACTTTGCTTGGAAATAGAATGTGCAGATGCAATTATGTATGTTAATGTGAGGTCATACTGGATTAGGCTCACCCTAATCCAGTATGACTGGTGTTCTTATTGTTGTTGTTGTTGTTATGTGCCGTCGAGTCAGCCCCGACTCATATAAGAACCAGGAAATCTAACACACATACACACACACACACACACACACACACACACACACGGCGGGGGGGGGCGCCGATTGCCATGTGGAGACAGAGACAAGATAAGATTAATGCTGCCACAAGCCAAGGAACTCCTGGGACTACCAGAAGTTAGTTGAATCAAGCAAGATTTTTCCCTACAGGCTTTGAAAGGAGTAATAGCCTGTGGACACCTTGATTATGGACTGGTAGCCCCTAGAACTTTGAAAGAATAAATCCCTGTTGTTTGAAGCCACTTAGTTTGTGGTACTTTGTTCCAGCAGTTAGTAAAGTAATACATTCACCTACAATACAGTCCAGAAGATCCACTTGGGTCTCTAGAATAGACCTCCTTTGTGCTGTTTTCATTTCCCTCCGGAAGGAAAGCTGCAACTTTCTCTTTTCAGAAGCATTTCACTGCAGCATTATATATAAAACCCCCAGGTTCAGAAACAATGTAATTGTCTAGCAATAATCTAATTGTCTATATAAGAAGTAAATTATAGTAATCACCTCAGTGTAATATTGCAAAACAACAGAAGATAATAATTATAAAGGACGTAACAGTGATAGAATATTAAATGAAAATAACTACTACTCTATGCTATTAACTTTGCTAAAGTATAGGTATGTGTCGAATGAACTGAAGGAGATCCTAAAAAAAGAAAACAGCCATTCATTAGTCTGATTGACTTGTGAGTAATATTTTTAGTGTAAGTTTTTGTCATGTTAATTAAAGAGTGATGTGTGTCTTTTACTCAGCAACCATCCAGGCAGTAAGCTGGAGCCTAGTGTCACAGATGCAACTCATAGAAGATGGAGCTTTCTTGGGGTGCTACTTCTCCAGGGTTCTGAAATACGTAATTTAACAAAATCATACTTATTTCTTTGATGAGAAATTTTAGCTCAACTAGAATGTAGCAGCCAAGGGGACAACAAAGTTTCAGTGACATCTTATAATACAGGGTCTTCTGTGACTGGCTTCTATCATTTGGCATAATGTTTTTAAGGTTCATCTATGCTATAACATCTACTTTGTTCCTTCTTATTGCCAAATAATGTTTTATGTTATGGATATACTATACTTTGCTTGTTGTTGTTGTTGTTATGTGCCGTCGAGTCAGCCCTGACTCATAGCGACCCCTCCTTGGGTTTCCGAGGCAGTATCACTACGGAAGCTTTGCTTATCCATTGTTAAATTGATGGGCATTTGGGAATTATTTCTGATTTTGGCTACTGTGAATAGTATTGTTTCCATTTGTGTAAAGCACTCCGGGTAGCACGATGATTAAACAGTGGACTGTTAACAAAAACGTTGGTAGTTCAAACCCATCCAGAAGTCCCATAGAAGGAAAACCTGGCAATCAACTCCCATAAAAATTATAGCTAAGAAAACCCTTTGGGGCAGTTCTACTCTGTCACATGTGGCTATGAGTTGGAATCGACTCAATGGCAGCTAAAAGCAACAGCACATATGGGTACAGGTTTTTGTGTGGACATATATTTTCAGTTCTACTGGGTAGAATGAATAATAGAAAGGAGTAGAATTAGTAACCATGTGTAATCTTAGAATTAGTAACAATGTGTTATTCCTGAGGAACTGTTAAATTATTTTCCAGAGTGACTACTCATTTTACCTTCCACCAACAGTGTATGAAGATTTCTGTTTTTCACATCCTCTTCCAAACTTGTTATTGCCAGACATTTTTAAAATACAGCTGTCTTCTTCTTCTTGTTAGATGCCACTGAATTGATTTCGACTTATAGCAACCTTATGTGACAGAAACCCTCCATAGGGTTTCCTAGGCTGTAATCTTTACAATAAACACCCATGGAAGCAGCAGTCAAGAAATCAAATGTTGCATTGGACACTGGGCAAATCTGCTGCAAAAGACCTCTTTAAAGTGTTGAAAAGCACTTTAGACATACATTCTGGGCCTGAAATAAAACTTACTCCCAGGGGCTGGCTCTCAGCCCAACAGTAAACAAGATGTACACGCAGAGCACTCAACCCAGGGTGACGCACCCACATACTCTATGGAAATGCATTTCTTGGAGCAATCAACCACGGGCCCCAGAGGGGCAACATTCCACACAGAAGAAATGCAGGATATACAGGAGTGCATAACTATGAGGGGCACCTGGGTGTGTGTGGGTTTACTGGGGAGGGAGGGGAAGAGACTGGGTTAGGGCTGGGGATGGTAAATGGGGAGTGAAACTAAATGTACACGTAATGTTGAATGTAAAACAAATTCTGCTTTGTAAACTTGCACCTAAAACACAAGAATAATAATAATAAAAAAAGTGCCTTAGGCACTATGCCACCAGAGCTCCCTACATGTGTATATGTTGTTGTTGTTGTTATGTGCCGTTGAGTCAAACCCGACTCATAGCAACCCCTCCTTGGGTTTCCGAGGCAGTATCACTACGGAAGTAGGATTGCCCAACCTTCCTTCCAAGGAGTGGCTGGTGGGTTTGAACCGCCAACCGTCTGGTTAGCAGGCAAGTGTCTTAGCCACTATGCTACATGTGTATGTTGTTGTTGTTGTTATGTGCCGTCGAGTCGGCCCCGACTCATAGCGACCCCTCCTTGGGTTTCCGAGGCAGTATCACTACGGAAGTAGGATTGCCCAACCTTCCTTCCAAGGAGTGGCTGGTGGGTTTGAACCACCAGCCTTCTGGTTAGCAGTCAAGTGCTTTAGCCACTATGCTACCAGAGCTCCCATGTGTGTATAGATGGATAAAATAACTGCATAAAGTGATGTCAAGAAGGATGTTTACCAAAATGCTAACATTGCTTGAGAATTAGGATGACTTTCTTTTCAATAATTTTTTGTTTTGTATCAATCTATTCTGTAGTCAGTAAATAAAAATAAGAAATTGGCCTTATTTGGAAGAGAATAAAAGTGTATCTCCTTCTGGACTGATACAAAATGCTATGTTGAAGAAATAACATTCCAAAATATATTTTTCTTAAAGTAGTAATGACTGACCTTGAACAAAACCTTTTCTTCATCAAATCATAGATTTTAACGTGCTTTGTGCATCTGTCATCAGCTGACAATCATGACCACTTCAAAGACAGTGGACATGAGGTTGAATTTGGATATCTTGTTCTTCAATCCACAGAGACAGTCAAAAAGAGCCAAAGGTTCCATTGTTTTTCATATAATGTATATTCTAGCAAGGAAAACAAGGGCCTATACCTTTTATTTGGTCCACTCAAGAGGCAAAAAGGAATAAAATACTAACTTTTACAACTTTTCTAAGATGATTCTGCTGATTTTCAATCCAGCTTCATGCTGAAGAGCTCAAGGAGCTAGAAGAAGCATGTTCTACCTCTGCTTTTCTTTTTTCTTCCTTTATCAGTTTCTATGTTTACAGATTAAATGACAAAAGGGTCCATAATGCATTCCAAGTTTTGTATGATTATAATATACACCTCCAAAGCCAAATCAATAAGAAAGCAGGAATTACAGACTCACTTAATCAATAATATGAAAAAGCAACATTATTCACTTTTCATTATATGAGTCTGCACCAAGATCCCTGGGCTTTTGTTTCCTTGTGTGCAAAATTATGCCTGTTCCATACATAACATTTTAAAATTCTATCATTGACAGTTGTAGGAAACATACTCTGAAGGTTTAAACATTGTATGGTTCTGAACAGATGACATTTCAGGGCAGAATTTATTCCAATTATGGGAGTGAATTCATTAGGAGTATGTTCTTTCTAAAATAAAATAAAACAAAGTGTTGAAAAGCAAAGATGTCACTTTGAAGACTAAGGTGCACCTAATGTGTTGTTGTGTTGTTATGTGCCGTTGAGTTGGACCCGACTCATAGCAACCCCTCCTTGGGTTGCTGAGGCAGTATCACTAGAGAAGTAGATTGCCCAACCTTCCTTCTGAGCAGTGGCTGGTGGGTTTGAACCGCCAGCCTTCTGGTTAGCAGTCAAGTGCCTTAGGCACTATGCTACCAGAGCTCCTGCACCTAATGTAAGCCATGGCATTTTCAATCGCCTCATATGCATGTGAAAGCTGGACAGTGAATAAGGAAGATTGAAGAAGAATTGATGCCTTTGAATTATGGTGTTTGTGAAGAATACTGAAGATACCATGGACTGCCAAAAGAACAAACAAATCTGTCCTGGAAGAAGTGTAGCCAAAATGCTTCTTGGAAGCAAGAATGGCCAGACTTCATCTCACCTACTTCGGTCATGTTGTTAGAAGGGTCCAGTCCCTGGAGAAGGATGTCATGTTTGGGAAAGTGGAGGGTCAGAGGAAAAGGGGAAGACTCTCAATGAGATGGATCGACACAGTGGCTGCAACGATGGGCTCAAGTATAGCAAGGATTGTGAGGATGGCACATGACAGGGCAGTATTTCATTCTGTTGTACATAGGGTCACTATGAGTCAGAGCCAATTTGATGGCACTAACAACAACAACAAAGCAGGCCCATCTGGCTGGGAGAGAAATGTTGTGTATGGAATTTCTAAAGATAGGATCCAAATACGCCAAAAGCTAGAGACTTTTTTCAAAGCTTTTCCTCATATACTGGATGCAGGCCACACCCCAAAGGCAACTACTTAGCTCACAGTAGATTCCACCATGGATGTGATTACAGTCTTATCATGGGGAATAACTACATCCAGCAGCCCAGCCACTCAAAGACACTTGACCTTATCTACCACAGCAACTCAATTCTTTCAGGTGCTCAGACTCATCCTGTACTCTTTGTCTAGGACCCTACATCCTGTCACATTAGCAAATCCTGCAGGCTCTACCTTTAAAATACAGTAAAACCTGTGGAAGCAGAACCTGTACAAGGTTTTGTTTTTGTTGTTAAAATAATAACCTGTCAGAGAAGGAAAACTCAAATATTTTCCACTAAAACGAGCAATAGAAAAGTGCAGAGATTGCACTTTGCCAAAAGTGGAATACTTGGATGACCAGAAAAATAAGGCAGCCCTGTCAGTTTTCATTGTATATCAAGAACCTGATTCTTTCTCATGACCTTCACTGCTGCCACCTTGCTGCAAGAGACCATCCTCTCACACAAATAGATATATGCACACTCATGTTCATCGCAGCACTATTCACAGCAGCAAAGAAATAGAAACAACCTAAGTGCCATCAATCAAGGGATGGATAAACTGTGGTACATACACACAACGAAATACTATGCAACCATAAAGAATAATGTAAAATATGCAAAACACTGTATAACATGGATGAACTTGGAAGATATTAATGTTGAGTGAAATAAGTCAATCATTGAGTTTCTGCTAATAGGTAGTGGAATATTTTGGAAAAGGACAGCAAGAATTGTGGCACAACATGGAAAATATAATCAATGTCCCTGAACTGTAAATGTGGAAGTGTTATGTATGTTTGCACCACAATAAAAGTGAAAAAGGAAAAAAAAAAAAAGAGAGAGAGAGAGAGAGAGAGAGAGAGACCATCCTCTTATTGCAGAAACTCCTAACTTCTCTTTCTGCCTCTTATCTCATAGTTGTAGAAAGCAGATATCTCAGGCAGCTACAACTTCAACATTCACTTTCCACTCTGCTTTCTAGCTCCCTGTTTGTTTTTTGGTCTCTGGTGATTCCCTTACTTTTTACAGTAAGTGCAGTGATACATTTAAAAGATATTTATTTTCTCCAGCAATCTCTATGTTTTTTTCTGTTGCTATTTTGCTAGAAATGAAAGGCCAGACTTTTCACATGCATATATAATACTGTATTATTTACTGTTTATAATCTGCATTTTTTCATATAATTCTGTGTCATAGACATTGTTTGTACCATGTCATTAAATGACCTGGTACTAGATCGTTTAAGTGACTTCATGGTAATACATTGCAGGGACATGCAGTAATAGTCAATTACACTCTAATATTGAGTATTTGGGATTCAAATTTATTTTTATTAATATATTTGTAGTTTTTAACCAAGCCAAAGTTTTCCAATTTAAAAGGTAGCTATTTATTATGATATTATATCCTTCCTGTTCTATGATATCCAAATACCAATTTTTAAATTAAGTGGTGGGAATATAGATGTTTATGGGGTTTTGATCCGTTTGTTCAAATATCTTTGCTTGACTATCCATTTACTCATCCCCTAATTTTTAAGGTCCTTTTATTTCAACAATTTATTTATTTATTTATTATATGGATGAAGAATTTGACTTACTAAGAAGCATTTTACAATTTTATTGCTACATTTAGGAAAGAAAGAACAAAAAATGAATAGAACACTAAGCAGGCAACCAAAAGAGGCATTTATTAATGACAAGAAAGACTAAAGTTTTTTAAAATAAAGAAGGTGTAGGATCATATGTGGTTCATTAGTAAATAATATTTTACATAGCAATAATAATGTAAGGAGTTCTGGTGGCTCAGTGCCTAAGGCATTTGACTGCTAACCAGAAGGTTGGCGGTTCAAATCCACCAGTCGCTCCCCAGAAGAAAGATGGGGCAATCTACTTCCATAAAGATTTTTCACTTTTATTGTGGTGAAAACATACACAACAAGACATTCACCAAGGTGGTAACCTTGGAAACGATGGGGGTCTCTATGAGTTGGAATTGACTCGATGGCAGTGTGTTGTTATTTTTGTTGTTGTTGTTATAATAATATAAATACTTTATGGAAAATAAGTAATTTTCGAGGTGTACATTGTATTGTATATGGCTTTGTAGAGAATAAAGTGTCATAAATAATCTTACTAAAAATTCTCCAGCATTAAGAAATTATCAGGTAAATGATTCATCTTAAAACATCAAGATTAATTTTTTATGGTGTTTGAATACAATGAACTTTAGAGAACATCTCCCTGCTACCAACGAGTTGATTCCAACTCATAGTGACCCTGTGGTACAGAGCAGGACTGTACCATAGGGTTTCCAAGGTTGTAAATCTTTAGGGAAGCAGACTGTCACGTCTTTCTCCTACGGCATGGTGGGTTTGAACTGCTAAGCTTTTGGTTAGCAGCCAAGCACTTTATCCACTGTGCCACCAGAGCTTCTTGCCAGTGGGATCATGCTAAATCTTTCACATCAATTGGATTTTTAAAATCTTCAGTTTTCTTTCCATTTGTTTCTGTAAAGCCTTATATCTGAACAATATTTCAAGAGGGTATGAAGCAACAAGACAAAAGGTCTTTAATCTTACAACAGTAAACAGTGTCTGGGAAAATGAATTTATTTTCTGGGAAAATAAATCTATGAATTTATTTTCTTGGATTTTTCATTCCTGATGAAAAATACTCCCTTGCTTAGAAGCTCTTCATCATACTTATGGAAGAAACTCATATTTCTTTCTTTTTGTATTACTGTAAATATATAGAAACCCAAACCTAACCCACTTCCATTGAGTTAATTCTGACTCACAGAGAGATTTGCCAACTTAACGTTTTTCACGTGTACAATTTAGTGACATCCTTTAGAAATTAATATTTCTGATCCTATTCTTTCTTAAGGAGCTCTGGTAGCATAGTGCCTAAGGCACTTGACTGCTAACCAGAAGGCTAGCGGTTCAAACCCACCAGCCACTCCTCGGAAGGAAGGTT
>NW_006921842.1:1419215-1420631 GCF_000298275.1 Orycteropus afer afer | reverse complement strand
AGGAGCTCTGATAGCATAGTGCCTAAGGCACTTGACTGCTAACCAGAAGGCTAGCGGTTCAAACCCACCAGCCACTCCTCGGAAGGAAGGTTGGGCATTCCTACTATGAGTCGGGGCCGACTCGATGGCAAATAACAACAACAACAACAACAATTCTTTCTTAAGAATGACTCCCTCTTTGACCCACTGTATATAAATGTAACTGAAAATTATGATAGAACCACAAAGGAGAATACAGGGAAAGCCAGAAAAGGTGCATATCTGTCTGTGTGTATGTGTTTATGTGTGTGTGTGTCCATCTTTGTGAAGGATGAGGTAAGAAGGGTAAGTATTCAGCTTTCATAGTAAGATGCAAAATAGAATGTTTGGAATGAAAAATTAAGAAATAATAATACAGAACTAATGTTTTACAGTATGCAGACATACACCAGAAAGAAGAGCCAAAAGTGTTGAAAGTGATTGGTTGCACCTTTTAGGGTGGGTTTTGGCAATAAGGAAGGAGTTCTGGTGGCTCAGAATCTAAGGCATTTGACTGCTAACCAGAAGGTTGGCGGTTCAAACCCACCAGCCACTCTGCAGGAGGAAGACTGGGCAATCTACTTCCATGAAGATTTACCATCTCAGAAACCCATTGGGAATTGCTATGAGTTGGAATCGACTTGATAGCAGTGAGTTTGGTTTTTTTAGTTTTGGGGATAAAGATTGTATGTGGGAAATCACTGTTGTGTGGTACTTTTTGGCTTTAAAATTAAAAAGTTTAAAAAGAGTAATAGGCAACATCACATTATCTAGAATAAAAATGTATAAAAAGCATACTCTGTGAGAGGTCTCTCACCCTTGTCTCTCACCTGCCCAATTTCCTACTTCCTCCCCAAACTTCTGCCCAGTAACTCTTATTAGTTTATTTCATATTCTTCCATGATTTCTTTTTGCAAATAGGAATATATATTTGCTCTTGTCTTCACAAAGGTAGTATATACTATAGACACTGACTTTGCTTGCTTTTTTTTACTTAATATCTAAAGATATTTCAGTATAAAAGTACATATATTTTTCTTTTTCATAGTAGCATACTATTCTATTACCTGCATATGTCATAATATGTTAAGCCAACCATTTCTCGATTGCCATTAGGGTTGTTTCTAATCTTTTGGTATTATTAACAGTGTTGCAATGTACATATGTCACTTTGCATGTATGGAAGTAAAAATAAATAAGAGAAAGATTTACATGGAAAGAAATTTAATTAATGTAAAAATTAAATATAATTAAATCAAAACATTATTTATCATGGTTAATTTTTAGTTATTCAAAGGAAGATTTGTTGTTGTTGTTGTTGTGTGCCATTGAGTCGGCCCTGACTCATAGCGACCCCTCCTTGGGTTTCCGAGGCAGTATCACTACGGAAGTAGGATT
>NW_006921842.1:1417795-1419115 GCF_000298275.1 Orycteropus afer afer | reverse complement strand
GGCTGGTGGGTTTGAACCGCCAGCCGTCTGGTTAGCAGGCAAGTGTCTTAGCCACTATGCTACCAGAGCTCCCAAAGGAAGATTTAGCATTCATTTATTCATTCCATAAATTTGAGCTCCTGCTATGTACCAACTCCTAGGGACATAAGTGCAACAAGACAGAGTTTCTGCTGTGTGGCTTGCAATAGATACTTGGGAACTAGGCTTTGAAATGCTGAGTAATGATGACATGGTGAGGTCACTTGCCAGCAAGAAGAAGTGACAAGAAAGGACTGGCTGGTAAAGCAAGGTTATCTCTGCTGCTGTATTTAATCATTTGGATTTTCATAATGAACATTTACTACTTTTATATAGTGGGATATAAATATTCAATTACATTCTTTTTAAGTGAAGGAGAAAGACACATAAAGCAGCACAGAACAGTGAAAAGATCATACCTAAGTGGTTCTCTGGAGTCAGACACATATGGTTTGGGTTCTAATTCTTGGACACCTTTGCCTCACTGAGTCTCAGTTTTATTATCCATATATACAGTGGAGTTAATAATGTAAATGAGTGGTGTTTTGGTTACCTCTAGTGCTGCTCTAACAGAACTATACCATAAATGGGATGGCTTTAACAAAGAAGAGGCCTTAAGTCCAAGTTCTAAGCGCCAGGCCCTAGGGGCTGGGTGAAAGCCCCTCAACCTTGGGGTTCAGTTCTGCCTCCTGCTCCCAGCCCACTGGAGCTGGAGGCTTTTCTTCACTCAGGCAGCTGCTGGCTGCTGAGGCTGACAAATGCAAGGTCGACAAGTAAAAAGGCACAGTTCCAATGTTACCAAACAACATGGCAAGCTATTGATTCAAGTCCTTTGAAAGTCCCAAGGTCAGCAGAGCGTGGCAGGCTGCTGAACAATGACTCAGCTACATGCAGTGTTCAAGTGTGCCATAAGCTAGAGACCATTCCCAAAGCTGCTTCTTACATACTGGAAGCAGGCCACATAACTAAAGCAGCTACTCAGCTACTTGTGGTAGATCCTACCATGGAGTTGGTTGCCAGTCTCAGCACGGGGAATAACTACCACGCTGCCCAACCATTTAACCAGGCCCAGCCAAGTTGACACACAAACTTAACTTACTACAATTGGTCATTCAGAGGATTAGGACTGGTGAATGTAAATTGCTGGTGATATGGAATAAATGGTAATTTATGTAAGTGTTAATTATCATTTTAATCTAATGTTGTTGTTGTTGTTTGCCGTCGAGTCGGCCCCAACTCACATTAACCCCTCCTTGGGTTTCTGAGGCAGTATCACTACGGAAGTAGGATTGCCCAACCTTC
>NW_006921842.1:1412860-1417695 GCF_000298275.1 Orycteropus afer afer | reverse complement strand
CTTCCGAGGAGTGGCTGGTGGGTTTGAACTGCCAGTCGTCTGGTTAGCAGGCAAGTGTCTTAGCCACTATGCTACCAGAGCTCCTTTTATTCTAATAGTGATATACATATGAAGGAGCCCTCGTGGCACAGTGGTTAACCACTCAGTTGCTAACCAAAAGGTGAGTGGTTTGAACCCACCAGCCACTCTGTGAGACAAAGATGTAGCACTCTGCTTCTGTAAAGATTATAGCCTTGGAAACCCTTAAGGGTCAGCTCTACTCTGTCCTATAGTGTTGGTGTGAGTCAGAATCGACTGGTGGTTTTGGGTATAATACGTATAGTAATAATCTAGCCTTGGAGTGTCTAGAGGGGACGGAGAGATGACTATAGCTCAGAGGTATGTCTGGGAAGTTGGGGAAGGCTTTTTAGAGGAGTGGGCCTTTGAGCTGGGGATTAGCAGGGAGGGGAGTGCATCTTGGGAAACTGGGGATGTTAGAAAAGGCGAGGAGAAAGGGGGTATGAAGAGACTGTTGTGTTGTTGTTACATGCTGTTGAGTTGGACCCAACTCATAGCGACCCCTCCTTGGGTTTCTGAGGCAGTATCACTATGGAAGTAGATTGCCCAACCTTCCTTCAGAGGAGTGGCTGGTGGCTTTGAACTGCCAGCCTTCTGGCTAGCAGTCAAGTGCCTTAGGCATTATGCGACCAGAGCTCCCTATGAAGAGATAACGTGAAACATTTGCCTTTCTCTCCTGAGGCCACTGTCCTGTACTATTTCAGGAATTGTGAACATTGGCTCCTGTCATCATTTGAGACAAACTGTGTAACAGGCAAGCAATTCATCACAGTCCTAGGAAAACAGCCACGGAGCATGTTGGGTTGTTTTTAGTAGACCTGAGTTTACTGATCATGGCTATACTGATATTTCTGAGATCAAAAGTGCAGTGAAATGGAAAAAGAAATACATGAATGGTACATATTTCTTCCTATTGTCCATAGTATAGTTCTGGGCATGCCTTACCCGAAATAAAGGAAGTTAAGTAAGTATCAGTTAGGTTGGATTCTGGCTGTCATAATTTGTTTTCTTTTTTTCATATACTTAACCTCACCTGAGATGAAAGCTGTGACATGCCTCTGAAGAATAATTTTCAGAGCAGCATGGTATTATCTGTCTCTTTGGAGTTGGGATTATGTAATTTCAAAAATTGAGAAAAGGATTTATCCTTTTTCCCCAAATGGCTTGTTTTCCAGATCTTTCCCTTACTTTGGTGCTTTTTTCACTTGAATGATGGTACGAGGATTTAGGCCAACTGTACAATTATATAACTTCAAAGTTAGAGGACACGGTCCCTAAGACTTCCCACACGTCTGACCTACTGCAAGTTTGTGGGGGAGGAGGTTTCTAAAACCATCCTCATGTTCAATAATTCTCTAGGACTCTCAGAACTCATGGAAAGCTATTGCACTAAATAGTTATGGTTTGTTACAGGGGTAGGATACAGACTGAAATCACTTGAGGGAGGAAACACAAAGGGCAGAATCCAGGAAATTATCAAACAAGGAGCATCTGTTCTGTTTTCTTCCTGTGGCATCAGGACTTTTACTTTCTTAATATTGCTGTGTGATGATATGAATGGAGTATTGCCAAACAGTAAAGCTCACTTAAGTCTCAATGTTGAAAGTTTTTAGAGTGCTCTACTATGTAAGCATAGGAGCTCTGATAGCATAGTGCCTAAGGCACTTGACTGCTAACTAGAAGGCTGGTGGTTCAAACCCACCAGCCACTCCTCGGAAGGTAGGTTGGGCAATCCACTTCCGTAGTGATACTGCCTCGGAAACCCAAAGAGGGGTCGCTATGAGTTGGGCCGACTCGACGGCACATAACAACAACAACAACTAAAGAATGTTGATGGAATCTGATCAGATTTGCATTGAAATGTATAGATTGCTTGGGGTAGTTGATATTTTCATAATACTCAGTATTCCTATCCATGAGCATGGTATGTTCTTCCATTTATGTAATCTCTTAACGGTTTATTTAAGTAGTATTTTGTAGTTTTCTTGGTTTGTCATGTTCTCAGCAAGATTTATTTCCAAATATTTTATCTTTTTGGTAGCTATTGTAAATATTATTGATTTTCTTATTAGAGACCTTTTTGATGGTGTAGAGGAATCAAACTGATTTTTGTATAATGGTGGCATAGTGCTAAGGCACTTGACTGCTAACCAGAAGGTTGGTGGTTCAAACCCACCAGCCACTCCTCGGAAGGAAGATTGGGCAATCTATTTCTGTAGTGATACTGCCTCGGAAACCCAAGGAGAGGTCACTATGAGTCCAAGACGACTAGATGGGACATAACAACAATAACATGTATAGGATCAGGATCTCTGATGGCATAGTACCTAAGACATTTGACTGCTAACCAGAAGGCTGGCAGTGCAAACCCACCAGCCACTCCTCAGAAGAAGGAAGGTTGGGCAATCTACTTCCATAGTGACACTGCTTGGAAACCCAAGGAGGGGTCGCTATGAGTCAGATCTGACTTGATGGCAGTGAATTTCGTTTTTTTGGTTTTATTGTCTTTCTATTTTCTGTTTTGTTTATTTCTGCTCAAATTTTTATTATTTCTTTTCTTCTGGTGATTGTAGGCTTTCTTTTTTTTAACTTTATTTTGATTTGGGTGAAGATTTACAGAGTAAATTCACTTTTCATACAGCAGTTCACATATACTTTGTCTCATGTCATTGACCAAAATTTACAATGCAGCAGCTCCCCTCCCACTTCCTCCCCATAGTTACCTCTTCCCAGTGTCCATCCCTTCATACTCTTCTGCGCCCTGAGCTGTCTCCCTGTGCATAAGCAGCCCTTCCTTCTCCCATGATTGTTCTCTCCAGGGTGTGTGTCTACTTGAGGTAAATGTTTAACTCACTTGCCTGTTCTTTGTTTGGCTGGAAACCACAGGTGTGGGTTCAATCCCAGACCTGAAGGGCAGCTAGGGGCCATAGTCTCAGTGGTTTCACCAGGCTCTATTGGACCAGCAAACCTGGTCCCCACCTTCTTGTAGGCTTTCTTTTTGCTGCTCTTTTTCTAATTGTTGGAGATGTTAAGATGTTGATTTTGATTCTTTCTTTTCTATTTTTGTTGTGTGCAGTTATTATTATACATTGTTCTCTGATCACTGTTTTTGCTGTGTCCCAAAGAATTTGGTATGTTGTGTTTTCACTCTTGTTTGATTCAAGGAATTTTTGAATTTCATTTTTTATTTTTTCTATTACCCAGTAGTTTTTGAGGAGGATGTTATTCAGTTTCCATGTGTTTGCTCTTCTTCCAATGATCTTCCTATTTTTGGTTTCTAATTTTATGACCCAAGAAGATGCTTTGCAGTATTTCAATGTGTTTAATTTGTTGAAGCTTGCTTTGTGGCTTAACATATGGTCTATCTTGGAGAATGTTCTATGTGTACTGGAAAAGATTGTATATTGTGCTGTTGTTGGGTGAAGTGCTCTGTAAGTGTCTATAAAGTCAAGTTGGTTGATTGCATTGTTTAGTTCTGTGTCTTTGTTGGGTTTCTTTCCAGTTCTGTCTTTTTTGAGAGTGGTGTATTAACGTCCCCTACTATGGTTGGGCAATCTACTTCCATAGTGATACTGCCTCAGAAACCCAAGGAGGGGTCGCTATGAATTGGGGCTGACTTGATGGCGCATAACAACAACAACAACAACAACACTATTACTGTGGAGTCATCTATTCGTCTTTTGATTGTTAAGTCTGAGTTATGTATTTTGGGCTCTTAAGTGCATAGATATTTATTATGGTTATGTTCTCTTGTTCAATTGATCCTTTAATCATTATATAATGTCCTTCCTTGTCTCTTGTAGCTTTTGTTTTAAAGTCTATTTTATCAGAAGTTTATATTGCCACTCCTGCCTCTCTGGCTCTTGGCCTCTCAGCCTGGCTTCTGCCCTGCTTGGGCAAGTGTCACAAAGTTCTTTTATCTCTGTTGATACATGCACCTAAGTGTAGCCCACTGCATCATCAAGCCTCCTGTCCAATGGAACACAGCTTTCTCGCTCCTTGGGTCAGCATGCTTACTGATTTGTCTCTTGTCTCTTGGTTCCACTGCTGCCCTCTCTCAGCCAGGTCTCTGCCAAGGAGGTCCAGCACAGGGATCTCGGGTCAAAGGACATGCTCCGCTTCACCTCCTGCTCTTCTCTCTTGAAGGCAGTGAAATCCCTTCTTCTGCCTCTAGGAGGGCTCATTTTAATCCCAGCAGCATAGCAAAACTAACCAATCCTCACATTAGAGTTCTATATACCTTATTTGCATGGTTCCTCCAGTAATCTGGTGGGAGTCACAAAGACCATGGTGAGAAAAGCCATACCAAGTAATTCACTGCACCATAGTTATGTTCTCTTGTTCTATTGATCCTTTAATCATTATATAATGTTCTTTTTTATCTATTATGGTAATTTGTATCTTAAAGTCTATTTATCAGAAACTAATATTGCCACTCCTGCTCTTTTTTGATTGCCATTTGCTTGGTGTATCTTTTTCCAACCTTTGATTTTTAATCTATTTGTGTCTCTGTGTCTAAGGTCTCTTGTACACAGCATATTGATGGGTCTTGTTTTCTTATCCAGTCTACAACTCTCTGTCTCTTGAGTAGTACATTTAATCCATTTACATGCAGTGTAATTATTGGCAAGTATGAATTTCTTGCTGCCATTCTGTTTTTTTCATAGTATTGCTGATTTCTTTGTTCCATGTAATTTTCTGTGCTGAGCTCATTTTTTATGAATTTTGTTTATCATTTCCTTTGTTGCTGTTGTTTTGGTATTTGCTAAGTATTTGTG
>NW_006921842.1:1403694-1405150 GCF_000298275.1 Orycteropus afer afer | reverse complement strand
AGTGGCTAAAGAACTTGACTGCTAACCAGAAGGCTGGTGGCTCAAACCCACCAGCCACTCCTCGGAAGGAAGGTTGGGCAATCCTACTTCCGTAGTGTTACTGCCTCGGAAACCCAAGGAGGGGTCGCTATGAGTCGGGGCCGACTCGATGGCACATAACAACAACAACAACAGCAGTTTTGATGTAGTAGTCATCCCCTGTGATGAAATCTGATATAATGTAATTACCTCCATGATAAGATCTGCTAGGAGCCTCTAATCAGTTAAAAGTGGTTTTCTTCAGGGATGTGGCCTGCTTCTAAAATATATGCATGTCCTAGCAATTCTCTCTGGCTTTTTTTCTTGGATCTGGGTCCAGCATCTGACTTATCATCATTGTACTCTAGTTCTTGGACTGGAACCAGTGGCCTGCTGTATTGCCTGCCAATTTTGTTGTTGTTGCCTTCGTAGTTGTGAGCCAACAGCCTGCCATCTTACCTTTCAATCTGGGATTTGTCAGCCTCTGAAGCCAGCAGTCTGCTGTATTTCCTGCTGATCTTAGTTCATCAGCCCCTGCAGCTATGTGAGTTAGGAGAAGCCTTCAGCTTAATGTCTGACCCACGGAGTTGGGACTTGGGGGCCTCGAAAAGTATGTAAGCTATTTCCTTGAGATAAATTTCTCTCTCTCTCTCTTTATGCATAGATACATTGAGCAAATAATCAGAGAAGCTGGACTGTATGAAGAAGAAGGTTGCATCAGGATTGGAGGAAGACTCATTAACAACCTGTGATATGCAGATGACACAAACTTACTTGCAGAAAGTTAAGAGGACTTGAACCACTCAGTGATGAATATCAAAGACTACATACTTCACCATGGATTATACCTCAATGTAAAGAAAACAAAAATCCTCACAACCGGACCAGTAAGCTACATCACAATAAATGGAGAAAAGATTGAAGTTGTCAGGGGTTTCATTTTACCTGGATCCACAATCAGCACCTGTGGTAGCAGCAGTCAAGAAATCAGATGACATATTGGAGTGGCCAGATCTGCTGCAAAAGACCTCTTTAACATGCTAAAGAACAAAGATGTCACTTTGAAGACTAAGGTGTACCTGACCCAAGCTATGGTGTGTTCAATAGCCTCATATAGATGTGAAAGATGGACAATGAATAAGAAAAACTGAAGAAGAATTGATGCATTTGAATTGTGGTGTTGGGGAAGAATACTGAAAATACCATGGACTACCAGAAATATGAACAAATTTGTCTTAGAAGTACAGCCAGAACGCTCCTTGGATGCCAGAATGGTCAGACTTTGTCTCACATTCTTCGGTCATGTTGCCAGAAAAAGATGAGTCCCTGGAGAAGGATATCATGGTAGCATAGTGGCTAAGGCACTTGACTGCTAACCAGAAGGCTGGCGGTTCAAACCCACCAGCCACTCCTCGGAAGGAAGGTTGGGCAATCCTAC
>NW_006921842.1:1394481-1403594 GCF_000298275.1 Orycteropus afer afer | reverse complement strand
TTTTTTTTTTTTTTTTTATTTTGATGCAAAGGTTTATTATTTTTCTTTTAAGTTACCTGTGATTTTTTTACTTTCTTCTCAAGTTTAGAACAGTCTTTTCTGTCTCACAATTGTCTTGACTTTCTCCTCATTTAGAAGTTCTACACTATTTATCCCCTCATTTTGGTTTATAGTTGTCCTCATTTAACAATTGATGTCTCTGGTTCCCTGTTTACAGCCTTGTAAGGTTATTTTACTTTGGATACTTTTATCACTGGGATGATTTCTAGATTATGTCATCATGTGTGCTAATTATCAGCTGTTGTCTGCTGTTGTTCGTTCTCTGCCCAAAGTACTCTCTTAGCATCTATTGTAACATTGGTCTGGTTTAAATAAATTCCCTTAATTTCTGTTTATCTGAAATATCCTAATTTCACCATCATATCTGAGGGACAATTTTGCTGGGTATATATAATTATCACTTGGCAATTTCTTTCTTTCAGGGTTTTATATATATTATCCCATTGTTTTCTTGCCTGAATGGTTTCTGTTAGAAATCAGAGCTTAGCCTTATTGTTTGCCTTTTGTACGTAACTTTTCTTTTTTCCCATGCTGCTTTCAAGATTCTTTCTTTATTTGGTGGCACAGTGACTAAAGCATTTGTCTGCTAACCAGAAGGTTGGAGGTTCAAACCTGCCAGCTGCTCCATGGGAGGGAGATGGGGCAATCTACTTCCATGAAGATTTACCACTTTGGAAACCTAATGGGGTTCACTATGAGTCAGAGCCAACTCTATGGTAGTCTTTTTGTTGCTGGTGTTTTGTTTTGGTGAGTTTGATTATGATATATCTCAGTGATTTTCTTTTGGGGTCTATTCTCTTTGGGGTTTGTTGAACTTCTTGAATGGACATCTCATCTTTGATCATATTAGATCATATTTGATATCATCTTTGATCAAATCTTTGAGAGTTTTCTCTGTAGTTTTATTTGTCTCTTCCTGCTGTGGAATTCCAGTCACACTTAAGTTATTCCTCTTGGTGGTTTCCCACATGTATCATAGGCTGTTTTGGTAACCTAGTTCCCCTCTAATAGAAGTACCACAAATAGAATGGCTTTAACAAACAGGAGTTTATTCTCTTACAGTTTGGAGGCATTAAGTCTGAGTTCAAAGTGCCAGGCTCTAGGGGTTGTGTGAAAGCCCTTCAATCTTGAACTTCAGCTCTGCCTCCTGCTCACGGCCCACTGAAGCTAGAGGCTTTTCTTCAGACAGCTGCTGGCTGCTGAGACTGACAAACCCAAGGTTGACAAGTCAAAAGGCACATGGCATGTTACCAAGCCACGTGGCAGGCCATTAATTCAAGTCCATTGAAAGTCTCAAGGTCGGCAGAGCATGGCAGGCTGCTGAACAATGACATGACTACATGCAGGGTTCAAGTGTGCCATAAGCTGGAGACTATCCCAGTGCTTCTCCTTATATACAGGAAGCAGACCACATCCCAAAGGCAGTGACTCAGCTGCTCACAGACTTCACCATGGAGTTGATTACCAGTCTCATCATGGGGAATACTACATTCAGCTGTCCAGCCACTCAACCAGGCCTAGCCAAGTTGACACACAAATTTAACCACCACATAGGCTTTCTTCATTTTGTCTTGATCTTTTTTTCCTGACTGATCTCCTAACAAATTAGTATTGAGGTATTTGTCTTCCATCTCACTAATTCTGTCTTCCATTGATTTGATTATACTTCTTTGACCATTCAATGTGTTATGTGCTTCTGAAATCTTAGTATTAACCTCCTGGGTTTCTATTTATTGTTTTTGTATCACTTACAATATTTTTCTTTGTCAGTTTATTTTTGTATTGTTTTCCTAAATTGTTCTAGAATTTTGTCTGTGTTTTCCTTAATTTTGCCAATGTTTTCCTTGATCTGTCTCTCAATTCATTGAAGGTAGCTAAATAAAATTCTTTTGAATTCTATATCAGGCAGTTCCAATGATACTTCTTTCTCAAGAGGTTTTCTGGGTCTGTATCACTTATTTGTACTACTTTATCTTGTCTTTGTGTGGGCTGGGATGGTCAGTTGTCTCTGAGATATTGTGATTTGATTTCATTTATTTATTATTTTATTTTGTTTTGGTATATCTGAGTGAGCAGGACTATTGTGTCCTCTGTTCACTTATTGCTGGAACTTAGGCACTCACCACCTGTTTCTCAGGTGGGTGTGATAGACAATGAGAGTGTGTGCACAAATCTCTGTTAGCTGTTCTGGAAGAGCAGTTTTGAGTGAGCTGGGCTGCTATTGGCCTCTGTCTATCATTTATCAGTTGGTACAGAAGCAAGTGTTGGGGCTTACTCAGTGGGTGGAGTTGTGGGTGTGGTTGGGTCCAGTGGGCAGGATTGCTGTCTCTTACCTGGTTAGAACAAATAATAAAAACAAGATAACAAAAAATATAAGCTGCATAAACAAAGAGTAATAATTGCAAAACAAAAAGAAAAGGCAATAGTGAAAAGAAAAATACAAAATAATAATACTAAGACAAGAGAAAGACAAAGAGAAAAAGGGGGAAAACCCATAATATCTGGTGAGGAGGGAATAAGAGAAAAAGAATAAAAAGAAAAATGTGGTAAATGCAAAAGGAAAAACAAGGGATGGAAAGAACCAAAGGAGAAGAAAAAAAAAAAAGAAGAAGAAGAAGAAGAAGGGGACCAGGAAAAAGGAAATAAAAAAATAACAGAGAACCAGAGAAGGAAAGTGGGAAAAAAATAAAAAGAAAGAAAGAAAAGAGGAGGGAAAAAAATGGTTTCAAAATAATCAAAACCAAAACTGGAGGGGTATGTAGCAGGGCACCTGGGATCTACCAGAGTGCCCAGACTGGGATAGAATTCCTGCTGGTTGAGAAGGTGGTGGGGGTGGGGAATGGCCACACCTCTGTTCACCAAGATGTTGTGGGATACAAGAGTAACAAGGGGAATATCACACCTTTCTAGTTGTGAACCTCCAGTGCAGTTGTCTATGCTATCTTCAGCAAGCAGAACTTATTTATAGGTTGCTGTCCTGATCTGAAAGCCGCTTGCAAGTATTCAAAATGGCCATGCTCCTTGCAAATATTCAATATGGCTGCACCCTCAGGAAAGCCAACAGTCCACAGCTCTGTTTGTCTCCGTATTCACTGTTTTCCTTTGTAGTTATCAGACACCAGTGGAGTTGCCCATGCAGTTCTCAGCAAGCAGAGCCAATTCTCAGGTTGCTGCCTTGATCAGAATAACAAATGTAAATATTTAAATTGGCCATGCTGTCAGGATGGCCAACAGTATGCACCTCCGTTTATCTTCTTATTCACTGTTTTCATTCAGTTTCTTCTACTAGTTGGTATTTAATACACTTCTTTATCATTCCCTTCAAAACTTAGGATTCTAAGATTATCTTCTGTATCTGTTTCAATTAGCTTCTCATTTCCTTGTTGCAGAGGGTGTATGTAGCTTGTCTGCCTATTCTGCCACTTTGCCAGAAGTCCCTCTCTGTTATTACTCTTAACTGATTATTAGATTTTCCTTCTATGACACTTTTTCAATTTCTTCAAAGGTTATTGGAATTTTGATGGGTCTATAAGGGCTTTATCATTTCACCCTCATTAGCTGCGTTTGAGAGAACTTATTTTCTTCTCATCACAGAAAGAGTGTTATATTAGTTTTCTATTTTTATTTAGACATTTGTTACAGTATTACTGACTTAAAATAACTTATTGTCTCATAGTTACTGTGTCTTAGTTATCTAGTGCTGCTATAAAAGAAATAACACAAGTAGATGGCTTTAACAGACATAAATTTTTTTTCTCATAGTTTAGTTGGCTAGGAATCTGAATTCAGAGCACTGACTCTAGAGAAAGGCTTCTCTCTCTATTGGCTCTGGAGGGAGGTCCTTGTTGCTTCAGGTTCTGCTTCCTGGTTCCTTGGACATCTCCACTTGTCTTGGTATCTATTTTACCCCATCTCTCCTCTGCTCACTTGTTTAATCTCTTTTATATTTTAAAAGAAATTAACTCAAGATACACCCTACACCAAACCTGCCACATTAACACAATAAAGACAACCCATTCCCAAATGGGATTACAACCATGGTCACAGAGGTTAGGATTTACAACACATATTTTTTTTGGAACCTAATCATATCCATGGGAGATCTGGTGGCATAGTGCTTAAGGCAGTTGACTGCTAACCAGAAGTCTGGCAGTTCAAACCCACCAGCCACTCCTTGGAAGAAAGACTGGGCATTCTACCTGTTGGTCCCCCAAAATTCGTATTCTTAATAAATGCAAGTGACATTCACCCCATCACATTATCCCATATGTCTTAAATAAGCTTTCGATTGCAGTTCTCATCTTCTGAATCATCTAAATCAAATATGGATTAAATTTAGGCATATTCCCTTCTGGGGCAAAATTCCTCTTCATATGTGAACTTATGAAATCTAGAATATTAGTTGTCTGTTTCCAAAATTCAATGGTGGAAAAGGCACACAATACACATTTCCATTATAAATGGGAGAAATTGGAGGGAAGTAAGGTGCCAAGCAAGTCCAAAATCCAGCAGAACAAATTACATTATGTCTCAAGGGTTGAAAATAATTCTCTTTTCTCTAAGACCATTTGGGCAATGTCTCTACCTTCCAGGTTCTGAGTGTTAGCCATTCCCTCTGAATTCTGGGTGGAGGCCCTTGCCCTGGGCTTCAGCTCTGCCTTATAGGCTCACTGGGTCTGCAACTCTGCTTCCCTGGCTCTGGGATGCCCCTTCTCTAATCTATCTGAGTGACGACTCCAACCCCTTAGCCCTGGCCAGTCCCATTCTTCTGCCCTTTGGGTATAGCAGCCCCATCTCCTGTTGGAGCATTGGGTAGTGGCGCCATCCCCCTGGAACATATTAATTTTTAGTTAGGTTCATGTTCAGTGTTTACATTGTTGTGGTTGCCTGCCATTGAGTCAATTCTGATTCATTGTGACCCTATAGGACAGAGTAGAATTGCCCCCATAGGTTTCCAAGGTGGATATATTTTGTGGTGTAGTGGATAAGGCATTTGGCTGCTAATCAAAACATCATTGTTTAAAATCCACCAGCTGCTCTGCAGAAGAAAGATGAAGACAGTCTGCTTCTGTAAAGATTTACAGCCTTGGAAACCCAGTAGGAGTTGCTATGAGTTAGAATTGACTTGATGGTATTGAGTTTGGTTTTTTGGTAATCTTTACAGAAACAGATTGTCATTTCTTTCTCCTGCAGAGCCACTGGTAAGTTTTGGTCACCAATCTTTTGGTTTGCAGCTGAGCACTTAACCACTATGCCACCAGAACTCCTGTTTACATTATTAAAAGCATGTGAATACTATTACAAGTGAGCATTTTGTAGACTATGATTACTTTTCTTTTCTTGAATCAACTTTTTATTTTCTGTGGAATTAAACATCTTGTTCCTTCATTTACTTAGTTGCTGTTACAAACTTTACTAAATCATTTCCAAAATGTCCCACCCTCTCCCAATTCTGATTCATCAGTGAATAATCTATTCCAGCACATCAAGCTTTCTACCAACTTCATCTTTTTTAAGACACCTGTTTCACAGTATTTATCCTGCCACATGTGGATTGGCTGCCTGTCACCGGGGTGATCACCTTCACCTCATCCGAGGTTTCCTTTCTCTTTCTCTTTTGCTAGATTATCTGTTCCCTGTACCTATGTGGTCCCCCCCCCCCTTTTTTAGTTTTCTCCATCATTTTTGGACCCCATGTCTTCTAGTAGTCTCCTGAGAAAGGGAAAATGGAAGGTTAACTGTTAGAGTCCTAACCATCTGAAAAGGCCTTTACATTACCCTGCTACTTATTCCCATTTTGACGTGGTATAGAATTCTCTGTTGAACATCTTTTTCTCTGTAATTTGGAAGCCATTGCTTCCATGTCTTTTAGCTTTAAGAGATGTACTTTTTTGTTGCCCATGGATGTTTTCAGGAGTTTTTGTTTTCTACTCTCTTTCTAAAATTTCCTTCTGCTGTAGTCTTAGTGTGGATTTATATCCATTAGTTACAGTAAGAATTTGTACACTTTCATCTATAAACTTGTTTGAGTTATTTTAAATTATTTCTTATCTCCATTTCTGTTGAAACTTGCATTACAGTGTGGTTGGAATACTTTGAAAGACAGTCTAATATTTTTATAGGTCTTCTCTTCTGTCCACAATCACTTTTCTATTTTGGACTCTCTTGGTCATCTATTGATTTTTCATTTCTATGATCACATTTTTAATTTCCAACAGCTATTATGAGAAATTGAAGATTTTTACCAGCTTCTGCAGTCTGAAATTGGCCAGGTTCAAGCAGAAGCTGAAGAAAATTAAAACAAGTCCATGAAAGCCAAAATATGACCTTGAGTATATCCCACCTGAATTTAGAGACCATTTGAAGAATAGATTTTATGCATTGAGCTCCAGTAACTGACGACCAGACAAGTTGTAGGATGATGTCAAGAATATCATACATGAAGAAAGCAAAAAGCAAAAAGACAAGAAAGGAAGAAAAGACCAAAATGGATGTCAGAAGAGACTCTAAAACTTGCTCTTGAATGGAGAGTAGCTAAAGCAAAAGGAAGAAATTTTGAAATAAAAGAACTGAACAGATTTCAAGGGGTGGCGCAAGAAGAAAAAGTAAAGTATTATAATGAAATGTACAAAGACCTGGAATTAGAAAGCCAACACAGAAGAACCCGCTTGGCATTTTGTAAGGTGAAAGAATTGAAGGAAAAATTCAGGCCTTGAGCAGCAATACAGAAGGATTCTATGGACAAAATATTGAACAGTGCAGGAAGCATCAAAAGAAGATGGAAGGAACACACAGAGTCACTGTCACAAAAAGAATCGGTCAATGTTCAACCATTTCAGGAGGTAGCATATGATCAAGAACTGATGATGCTGAAGGAAGAAGTCTAAGCTGCACTGAAGGAAATGGCAAAAAAATGCCTCCAGGAATTGACAGAATATCCACTGAAATGTTTCAACAAATGAATACAGTGCTGGAGACATTCACTCATTTGTATCAAGAAATTTGGAAGACAGCTCCCTGGACAACTGACTAGAAGAGATCCATATTTGTACCAATTCCACCAAAAGGTAATCCAACAGAATGCAGAAATTATCTAACAATGTTCTTAATATCATACATAAGTAAAATTTTGCTGAAGGTAATTCAAAAACAGTTGCAGCAGTATATTGATAGGGAACTGCCAGAAATTCTAGCAGGATTCAGAAGAGGACAAGGGATATCATTGCTGGTGTCAGATGGATCTTAGCTGAAAGCAAAGAATACCAGAAAGATATTTACCTGTGTTTTGTTGATGATGCAAAGTAATTCATCTATGTGGATCATAACAAATTATGGATAATATTGCAAAGAAGGGAATTCCAGAATACCTAATCATGCTCATGAAGAATCTGTACATAGACAAACCGGCTGTCATTTGAACAGAACAAGGGGATTTTGCATGGTTTAAAATTAGGATGGGTATGCATCAGGGCTGTATCCTAATTCAATCTGTATGCTGAGCAAATAATTTGAGAAGTTGGACTATATGAAGAACATAGTATCAGGACAGGAGGAAGACTCATCAACAACTTGTGATATGCAGATGACACAACTTGATGAAAGTGAGGAGGACTTAAAGCACTTACTTAAGAAGACCAAAGACTACAGTCATGAGTATGAATTACACCTCAACATTAAATAAATAAATAAATAGATAGATAAGTAGATCCTCACAACTGGACCAGTAAGCAAAATAAGGATAAATGGAGAAAAAGATTGAAGTTGTCAGAGATTTCATTTTACTTGGATCCACAATCAACACCCATGAAAGCAGTAGTCAAGAAATTACATGTCATATTACACTGGGCCACTCTGCTACAAAAAACCTCTTTAAAGTGTGGAAGAACAAAGATGTCACTTTGAAGACTAAATTGCGCCTAACCCAAGCCATGGTATTTTCAGTTGCCTCTTAAGCATGCAAAAGCTTGACAATGACAACGAAAGACCAATGAAGAATCAATGCCTTTGAATTGTGGTGTTGGCAAAGAATAATGAAAATACTATGGACTGCCAAAAGAATGAACAAATCTATTTTGGAAGAAGTGCAGCTATAATACTCCTTAGATTTGAGAATGACTAGACTTGGTCTCACCTAGTTTGGTCACATGGTCAGAAAGGACCAGTCCCTGGAGAAGAATATCATGTTTGTTAAAGTGAAGTGCCAGAGAAAAAAAGTAGAAGACCCTCAATGAAATGGATTGACACAATGTCTGCAACAATGGGCTCAAGCATAGCAAGGACTGTGAGGATGGCATAGGACAGGGTAGTGTTTTGTTCTATTGTACATACGGTCACTATGAGTCAGAATTGGCTTGATGGCACCTAGGAACAACAACAACAGTTCTTGTAATCTGCTTAGATATAATTTTCCTCGTATTTCAAAATGTAAATATGTCTTAGATATAATTATGGGAAAGTATATGTCTGTCAGTTTGTAGTTGCTATGTTGTTGTTATGTGCCGTCGAGTTGGACCCGACTCATAGTGACCCCACCTTGGGTTTCTGAGGCAGTACCACTACGGAAGTAGATTGCCCCATCTTCCTTCCGAGGAGTGGCTGGTGGATTTGAACCGCCAACCTTCTGGTTAGCAGTCAAGCGCCTTAGGCACTACACTACCAGAGCTCCTATAATACATGTTTAATTTGCATGTAGTCAAACTTTCACCAATTTATCATCTTTCTTTATGGTTTTTCACCTTAGGTCATGCTTAGAGAATCTTTTACTTTCTGATATAAAAATTTCATGTATATTTTCATCTAAGTACAGACTATGAGGAGAGAGGGATCTGAGAGTCAAGGAAAAATAAAATTGTTTGAATTTTGGAGAAAGTGGTGCCACAGGTAAATAAGTCAATAAACAATTGTAAGGTGGGATGCAATTCTAAGCTCTGATTATTTTGTTTCACAATTTAAAATCATATCTGCATGACCTACCAGGCATTTGATACGTGTGGTATCCATGAACACTTTCCAGTGAAGAAGGGAATACTTTAAAAAAAAAAAAAAAAAAAAAA